>NC_060277.1:58858343-59088546 GCF_021613505.1 Equus quagga
AGATTGAGTTGCACAGAAGCACTCTTACTTTGACTGAACAGCTCTGCTGAACCTGCGTTAGACATTCAACTCTTAGCCCATCTCCACGTTTAAGTCTGAGTCCCTTCACTGTAGGAAAAGGCTTCAAACTAAAGTAGGGGTCAACTTGTGTAAATGTTACTGGACAGTGAAAACAATTCTTCTCTAACTTTTTTTTCAAGCTTTTCTACAGATGGAAAGGCTTTAAGCCACTTTATTTTAAAGATTTTTTTTACTTTTCCATTTTCTCCAAAGCCCCCCGGTACACAGTTGTGTATTCTTAGTTGTGGGTCCTTCTATTTGGGGCATGTGGGATGCCGCCTCAGCACGGCTTGATGAGCTGTGCCATGTCCGCGCCCAGGATCCGAACCGGCGAAACCCTGGGCTGCCAAAAGTGGAGCACGAGAGCTTAACTACTCGGCCACGGGGCCAGCCTCCAGGCTCTAAGTCACTTTAAAAGGGCACATCTACCATAATTATTTGTACCACTGACATAAGAGAAAACGAAGAGAATCAAACAGCTGGATAACACATGCTGCTTATTACTTTCTAAATGAAACCATGGAGGGAAAAGTCAAAACCATGGTTCTAATTCACGTGGACCATACCAGTTTGGTGACGGTTTATATGAGAACCCGCATTCCCACTATATTTAACAGTCTTTTATAAATGATTCTATGACACTGCACTGAAAACATTTGTATCAAACATTCTACATATAAGCAACTTAACTGCAAATATATAAATGTTAGGGAGATAATCCTTTCACAGCTATAAATTCAGGAGAGATTTCAGCCACTTGTTAACCAATTACTGGATGAACATACTAGGTAGATTGGCTAAAACAAAAGCTAACTCGGGATAAAATGTAATCAACCGTCCCAGTTCATAGAGACTCACCTTGAACCAAATTGGTATCATATTAATAAACACCTTGGTCTCATATTAATCAAAAATATAATTACAGTTTGGTTTTAAGAAGACTGCATTATCATTAAAAAATTAGGATACCACTCAGATCTAAACAACATGGATTAATGTGACTGACCACAGAGAAATGCACTTCAGTTTGGAGTCTCAGAATTTGGGCCTCTGGCCTGGTTCAGTCTCTCCAGCTCCCAAATACAACTCATTTTGTAAAGCAGATGAAGAAAAGATATTGAGGGCCTAAAATAACTATATGATATACATATTAGAATGATCCAGATACTACTAACTGAATAATGTTAAGCTTTAGGATGAGTTCAGCAAATATCATTTGAATGTCATTTTCCTCACAAAATTCATTCTGAATTATTTTGTCAGGAATAGATCAATAGACTTTTAAATTATTCTATAATTTATCATTCTCATGACAGATTTTCTCATAACAAGAATGCTCAAAAGACAAGCACTTCTGCCAAGCCCATGTATACTCTGTAGTTCATTTAATTCATTCCTTCAACATATAATTACTAAGCAGACATTGTGTCCATTGCTGAGTCAGGGATTAAGGAGTCTCTAGATGCAATATACAAAAGCCCAAAAGTTATCGTTTATACCTTCATTCAAGAAATATTCATTTAGCGCCTATTTGCACTCAGCATTGGTGAGTATTATCATTCTGGTTCACATTTTCACTAGAATAAGATTTATACTTAAAACACTAACAATCATATATTTAAAACTCTGACATAAGAAGTTCAGTGTCATGTAACTAACAACTCATTACTGGTGTCACTGGTGTGGAGAGTCAGCAGGATCAGTTAAGTACCACAGCTCCTGTTTTATATTAAATAGCCCTTGAAATCCATGGTATTCTAGGAAGAGCTCTTACTTATCTACATAAGGTATTACAAAGAGTCTTTGGAATCATTCAAAAATCTAAACCGTAATCACAGAAGACTTTAATATTCTTATATTCTAAGCATATCGCAGCATATAGTCCATAAATTAACTATCAACCAGAACACGTGCCATTTTCTAACCATGGCAGAAGAATTTACTAAAATTTAGAAATCACTCCCCTTCTTTTTTTTAAAAGAAACTGAAGTATTTCATGCACCAACTAAAAAGAACATGCACAACTCAGATCTGTCACTTGAAATAACAGTGACATAACAATGATAACAGTACCTTCATGGTATCTATTATACTCCGTATATACTAATATCCTAAATCAGGATGTATTAATATATTAGATATTATATTATATATAAAATAATGCTGAGCCACATGTTATAAAACAATACTGAACGTTCATTCTTTCTTATGGGTTCTAATCTCAGCAAGGTGGAGATACAGATAAATACAGAGATAATTTGCACTTTACAGATGGGAAAACTAAAGCTCAGAAAGGTTAAGAAACTTGTCCATGGCCACACAACTGATAAATGCTGAGGTGACGGCTGAGTCAGGGTCTAACTGGCACTATACACTACACAAAGTTGTCAGCCACCTTAACAGAGAATTAGAATATTATCCAGTTATAGGTGATTCGCTTGGAGGACAGGATAAGAGTTCTCACTTACTCTGAAAACTCAAATGAATGGAGCATAAGGCATGGCTTTTACAGTCTTCCAGCACAAAGATGAATATCAGAAAATTCACATTAACAAGAACTCTATTAAAAATGTTATTGACATCCTTTAGTAGTCAATAATACGAACATTTCTTAATTTAACTGAGGTCAACTTAAGGAAATCTTATCTGTTAGGGACAAGTGTAATAAATAAACTGATATGCTGACAAACCACAAAGGACACTACTTTTGAGTACAGCTTTGTTTGCCTTCAAAAAAGTTCTTTGTTTCTTTGTGATGATAGCTCTACTTACCTTCCCACTCTCTGTTTGGACTCTTGGAGGTGCCACATGGACTTGTAGAACTTCTACATTCCAAATCTATCTGTTCTTGCCTCTGCCGCTGTTCTTCCAGGAGCGCTGACTCATGCATTGCTTTAATATGTCGCTGGTAGAGAGCATAGCCACTCACTGCGGTTCCAATTGGTATATTACATGGGGTGCAGGAAACCTACAGGAAGAAAAAGAAATCTACATATACCAATGACCAACAATATAATAATTACCATTTGTTGCAAGTAATGCTTATTTCTGCAATATTACTGGTTGAGGTGATTTCATCTTTTTTTGCAGGGAAGGATTTACCCTGAGCTAACATCTATTGCCAATCTTCCTTTCTTCTTTTCTCTCCCCAAAGCCCCACTGTATGGTTGTAATATCCTAATTCTAAGTCCTTCTAGTTCTTCTGGGAGCCGCCACCACAGCATGGCAACTGACAGATGGCTGGTGTAGTTCTGTGACTGAGAAGCAAACCTGGGCCGCTGAAGTGCTGAGAGAACCAAACTTTAACCACTAGACCATCAGGGCTGGTTTGATTTTATCCTTTTTTAAATCAAAGTAATCTTTAAGTATAATGCTCAAAATGCTGAACAGTTACTTTCAGAACTGAACACAATATAAATCACAAAAGTTGTAAGAAAAGAAATAAAAATCAGCAATTAAAATACTTCTGTCTGCTTCTAACTTATGACAGTCAAACTCCTGGTGCCTCAGCCTGGGGTCCTACCCCTCCTCTCTCTGTTCCTTCACCAGGTAATCACATCCACTTCTGTGGATTTAAATGTCATTTACATGCTAACGATTCATAAATTTCTATTTCTAAGACATTTTCTCCAAGTTCCACACTCATAAAATTACCTACCTAACAACTCAACTTGGATATCTCAAAGCACCTAAAAATTTATATTCAAAACTGAATTTTTCCGTTTGTAAACTCAATGCTTCTCCTTCAGCAATCTCTGTCTTAGAAAATGGAACCTCAGCAGCCTAAGGCAGAAGCCTGGCAGTCATTCTTGACTAATCAATCTCCTCCTCTCCCACAACCAATTTATTAACATATCAACTCTCTTCAGGACAGAGATTAAATGTTACTTTTTCAGACAGGCCATCCTTGACCATCCAATAAAATACTGTGACTCCCTCCCCATGTTCTTTCTCACTGCAGCCTGTTCATTTCATTCACAGTACAGCACTTATCACAATTTGAAATTACGTTTATTTCTTTGTTTATTTTCTCTCTCCCGCTTCAAGAAGGAAAGAACCCAAGCTGCTCTGTGCAATACCAAATAAACAGCTCCTAACACAGTCCGTTCCACTACTTATCAATACAACAGCAGCTGTGGGAAGAGCAGAGATCTGACTTGTTTAGAATCTATTACCTCAAGACTTCCCTAGTGTTTTCCACTACTATAAGTAGGCTTTTTCACTGATTTCAACACACACACCATAATTTTCTTGGCTTTGTGCTTTGGCTTATATGTAAACACGGCTTTTCCTCCTTTTGCTGTAAAGCCAAATGCTGTTTTGGTCCAGTCAAAATATTATTTCCTATGTGGAGTCCTATTTAATTGTCTCATCAAGAAGAAAGCTTTCTTTCCTCTGAAACACTTGCAGTGTATTTTTAAACCTAACTGCATTTTAATTCATTTTAATTTTTATTATGACTTTTTCTGTCTTATTATAAGGTCCAATCTCTAAGTATTTTTAAGTCAGAGATTGTGATGTATAAATATTCCATACAGCATTAAAAATGTTGTCTTGAATGGAGCAGATATTCAATAAATGTTCATTTGAATAAATTAATGAACAAATGTTTAATGATTTTTTTGTGAGCCTATCATAAGAACACCTTTAACTTTTACCATTTATCACATGAGACAGAAAACAAATTTTTACCCTCTGAAATAAAGCAAGAGCTAGAACATAACTAAGTAAAAGAGAAATACTCAAGACTGTAATTCAGTATCAAAAGGGAGTCGGACTTTTAGAGATTTGGAAGATTTAAGGTAAAATGTAAATAAAACTAGATTTTGAATTGTATACTGAAGTTAGCTATAATCTCTATAATTCATTCTAAATATACAAAACCTAGTAATTATTTATTCTACTACTGTCTTATGGCAAAACAAACAAAACAAAAACAGAACTTACTAATATTTATGGATAGGGCATTATATTTCTTTTGGGTGGTGTTCTTTTTTTTAAAGAAGACACATTTTGATTTTTCTTTTTAAGATTTTATTTTTCTGTTTTTCTCCCCAAAGCCCCGTCGTACATAGCTGTGTATTTTTAGTTGTGGGTCCTTCTAGTTGTGGCATGTGGGACGCCGCCTCAGCATGGCCTGATAAGCGGTGCCATGTCCGCGCCCGGGATTCAAACTGGCAAAACCCTGGGCCACTGAAGCGGAGCGCGCAGACTTAACCACTCAGCTACAGGGCCGGCCCTGAGTTTTTCTTTTCTTAATTGGAAACAACCATTTCAATCAACCATTACAATGAATCCATTTAAAAAAAAACCCAATACCTCTGACAGATGAATGGATAAACAAAATGTGGTAAATACATACAATGGGATACATACAATAAATACATACATACATATCAATCTGAAAAAGGAAGGATATTCTGACCTGTGCTACAAACATGAATTAACCTGCAGGACATCATATTAAGTGAAATAAGCCAGTCACAAAAAGATAAGCACTGTATGATTCCACTTACATGAGGTATCAAAAATAGCCAAAATCATAGAAAGAGAAAGCAGAGTGGTGGGTACCAGGGGCTGGGAGGAGGAGGAAAAGGGGAATTATGGTTTAATGAGTATAGAGTTTCAGTACTGCAAGATGAAAAAGTTCTGCAGATCTGTTTCACAACAACATGAATATACTTAACACTACTGAACCGTACACTTAAAAACACTTGAGATGGCAAATTCTATGTGTTTTTTACCACAATCTTTTAAAAAATCAAGTACTCTTTAAAGAAGAGGTGTCTCTAAAGTCTGTTTTTCAACTTTACTTTTCTTACTCACGTTGTAAACTTACCATTGGTGGGATAACAGCAGCTCGATGCTGAAGCTGTGGCAGGTCCAGTGGATTTGGTTTTAGTGGGGATGAAACGAGTATAGATCCAGTGGGGTTTAACAATGAAGGCTTTGAGTCCATAGGAAACATTCTGCAATTGTCAATAAAAAATAAATTAATATATTCTTATTTAAGACTTTAAACATACAATCACCATAATTCCTTCTAAGTTAATACGTACATACATACACATACACACACACACACACATCACATTAACCTTATAAGATATTTGAACAGTAAGGAAAAGGGTTATCTACAGTGCTGATTTCCCAGGTAAAGAAAACTAATACTGATTTATGGGTCAAAATTTATCTCAATTTAATCATCAACATTTAACCAACAAAATAGTCTCGGCAAATGCCATTGTAAAATGGTAGGTCCTAATTCACCAGCAACATAGGTTACAAACTAGTTACCAATATATTGTTACAGGATGTTTCGCTAGGATCACAAAGTATATTTTTAAACATTTGAACAAATCACCACTGTTTTAAAACTGAGAATTTCACCCAAAATTCCAGATTCCTGGTTTCTCATGAAAAACGGAAAGAAATGGCAACACAGAACTAGCATTCTGGGGCCGGCCGGGTGGCGCAGCAGTTAAGTTCGCACATTCTGCTTCAGCAGCCTGGGGTTTGCCGGTTTGGATCCCAGGGGCGAACATGGCACTGCTCATCAAGCCATGCTGTGGCAGGCATGCCACATATAAAGTAGAGGAAGATGGGCACAGATGTTAGCTCAGGGCCAGTCTTCCTCAGCAAAAAGAGGAGGATTGGTGGCAGATGTTAGCTCAGGGCTGATCTTCCTCCAAAAAAAAAAAAAAAAAAAAAAGAACTAGCATTCTCACATAGCAACAACATGCTGATACTAAAGATGTAGAAAATTGAAAGCATTATTTTGATAGTTTGGAAGTGATGTAGACTTTAGAGTGTCATTCAGAGACCACCATATATTTACAAGGAATTTCTGAATTTTAAGACTACTGTCACGCTCATCTCTTAGGATGCTCCCTTTTTAAGATTACTGCCATCTTAATTTTTCCTTAATTTATAAATATAGTTACCAAAACTAACAGTGCAAGATATAGAAAATCCTTATTTTAGATGAGATGTTTCATTAAGGAATGCTTAAAAAGGAACTACACAGCTTGAATCCACTTATGCTTACTCCAGTAAAAGTCTGAGACAACTAAAATCTAGATTATTGTGAGATGAGGGAAAAAGAGTGCTAAATGGTTGAATTTTCTGGAAAACCAATGGTTAAGTAGGACCTCTATTTTATTTCAATTCTTGTTGATAAAAATTCTAGTATCTATTATATACAAATCTCTTTGGAGATATCATCACTGTAATGTTCGATATTATTAGTCTAGTATCAAATCTCATTCTACAGTATGTAAGATACAAAACATACTGGATATGTACTGAAAGCACAGTGACACCAGGACACACCATGAAAGGTGAGGCCTGAACAGAATTCAGCAGTCTGCTGAGTAGCTTATTTGCCTCTTTCTTATTAAAAAGGGTGGTGGAGGGTGGGGGGTGGGGAACAGGACAGGGTTGAATTGGGTTTCTGATTAATGATGTTTTGGTCTAATTCACTTCTAGAATTTGCACCAATCTAACATTCTACTGTGATTCTAGGTGATTCCATTTCTTTCAAAGAAAAGGAAACATCCAGGAAATTAAACATATTAAATAAAATAGTATCTATCCCTGTAAAATATATATCTTTTTACTGTAATGTTTATAGAAACCATAAAGATATAATACATTTTATATTATTAATTTAATGACTAAAAGTACTTATAAATTAATTTGTATTATACCTAGTATTTTAAATTACAACGATGAATAATCTAAAATTTTAACTGATATAAAACAGTGATGATTATAATTACTATCAACCTGTATTTAAATTATGCTTTCTAAAATACTTTCAGAACACTTAACATGTTTCTACTCTTAGCATTTTCTTGCGTCTAATACCCAGGTACAGTAGGCATTGCTATGGGGCCGTTTGGTCTTAGAACAAACAGAGCTAGAACCAAGGCCTCTTGCCTCCACCTTCATCATCACATCATATTGCTTCCATCACCAGGAACAGCAGTTATCTGTGGTTTAGTCCACAACTTTGTTAGCTGTAATCTCCTTTTTTGCTATCATATAGAATGTATGTAACAACTGATAGAGACAAAATTATAATCTTTTTCATTAAAAAATAATGATCACACAATTGCTCCTGGTTATTTAACAGATGAACAGCATCATAAGCCAATATTAAAAGCATACAGACAATCTTTAACTTTCCAATATTTACACAGGAGTAATCTCTGCAGCCAGCACCACTCTATGACTGAGTCAGCAACCGCGAGAGTAAGGAGCGAATAATATTTAAGGAACAAGTCTCACCTCTGCCTCTCTGGCTCTCCATCCACATCTTCATCAGCACTGCAGGTGGCACTGGAATCATTGTCTGACTGGGGCTCAGGCCTTTGGGTATTTATTTGCTGAGCCACCACCAAATCTTCATCTCCAGGCTCCGTCTTCTCACTGGCTCTCTCCAGGTCTCCTTCTTTGGTGTCACCTTCAACTTCAGCTGGACTGTTTTCTGGGACCCTCACTTCAATGTCTACGGAGTCTGCCTTGGTAGTTGGGGGGAGATCAAGAACAGAAGTCACTGCAGCACCGCACTCCTGACGTTCGACATCCATTGGCTCCGCTGGCTCAACAGTGCCACTGTCATTCACCTGGGTCTCCACACTTGCATTTTCAGCTGCTTGTGTACTTGGAACTGCTGAGGAGGGAGATGTACTGGGTGCAGTGTCAGTGGTGGACTCGAGCTCAGCCACAGGTTCAGTGTTTCCTCGAGAAGTTGCATTTTCAGTGCTATCTTCGCTGGGCTTGACAGCTTCAACTGGTGAAGGAGAAGGAGCACTTTCTGTATCAGAACTATTTTCAGCACCTTGAAGATAATGATACAGCATAAAAATCTGATAATGAACATTTCAGATTCAGGTGGTGACAGAAGCCATGCTTGAAAGTAGTTGTTTAGGATGAACTATACTCCTTTGACGACCTCATTGAAGTATTACAGCCATTGGGAAAGCTAAAGTTTTTTACAGAGTATGAAAGAAAAGACCAAAATATCTTGGCCTTCTGCAATTGAAAGCATAAAAGCTTTTAATGTCTAAAAATAATTTATATGAAATTTGAAAAATGAAGAAAGATGGAAAAACAAAACTAAACAAAAACCATTCCCATAAATGGTAACATTCTGGTTTATTTCCACCAGCCTGTTTCTCTGCTTTTCTTTTCACCCAGGAGAGCTAACACTCTAGAACAGCACCGTCCAATAGGAACATAACACAAGTTACATCTGTAATTTTAATGTTTCTGTTGGCCATATTAAAAAAGGTAAACAGAGATAGGTAAAATTAATTTCAATAATACATTTAATTTAACCTAATGTGTCCAAAATATTATCATTTTAACATGTAATCAATATAGAAAACTGGTAATAAGACCTTTTACCTTTTTTGGCACCAAGTCTTCAAAATGTGATTATATTTCACATTTTCAGCACATCTCAATTTAGACTAGTCACAGTTCAAAAGCTCAATAGCCACATGTGTCTAGTGGCTACCAGATGGGACAGAAAAGCTCCAGAATAACATTATGCAGATTTTTATTGTGATGTTATAACACTGGTCTTGCCCTATAATGTTTGTATCATTTTATAAATATACTTTTAATGCTTTGATATCTTTACCTAGATATCTCAGAGGAATCACAATTCAGTATGTATAACACTGGACTTGTTCTCAACACTCCCAAATCAAGTTCTTTCCTACTGTTTACTATCCAATTAAACAAACCAGAAACCTGAGAGGCATCTTTTAAACACTCCTCTCATTTATCCCCATATCTTATGTAGACAAGTCTCATAGATTTTTCTCTCTAAAAATATCCCTTGAATCCATCCACTTCTGTTCAACTTCACACCTGGCACTCTAGTCCCAGAACGACTCTTCTCATATTTTACCTCAGACCATTCTCTACAACAATTCCAGAGTGAGCTTTTTAAAAGTCAAATCTTACCAAACTCACTCATACTCTCTCCCTCCCTCTTAACCCATTTCAAGGAACCTCATTACTCTTAGGATAAAGTTCCAAAATTCCGAGTACGGCCTTGTTACAAGGCCCAAGCTGGTGGACCTCTGCCAGCCCTTCCAGCTTTATCTTGCACCCTGTATTCTCTCTGTATTCCATTATCACCGGCTTTCTTTCAGTTTTGTGAATGCCCCATCGTCTTCTACCACAGACTTCATACATGCCATTCACTCTACTGAAAGGCTCTTTCACCTACTTTTCCTTGGATATTAGATCAAACACCACATGCTTAAAAAAGCCCTCTTTCATTTCCTTAACGAAGTTAAATTTTGCTACCTTGGCTCTTACAGCACGTGTACTGGTTACAGTTACAACTTTACATTTATTCACAATTAGCTGTTGCTTCCACTAGGCTGTGAACAGCATAAGGGCAGGAAGCATACATCTCCCTATCATTTAAGTCCTAGTGACAAGCACTGTGCCTGGTACACAGCAGACTCAAACATTTGTTGAAGTGTAAAGTGATTGAATGGTTGTGAAGATGTCTTAAATTTACTTCACTTTTCTTCTATTATCGGATCCTTGGGCTACTTCCAATTTGGCACTGATACAAATAGCATACAGAGATGTTCACTGTAGCATTAAGTTTTTAGATTATTTTCCTAAAATAGACTATGAGACGATGTGAAAATTTAAATCTCCCTAAGATTAATATATATACCTCCAATGAGAATCCCTATGGTTTATAAGAAAAATTTCCTAAATGAGATAAACCAATTTATAGTTTACATGTAAGAATAAGTCCCTGAAAAAATCCAAAAGAATAATGAAAAGTACTAGAGTGAGAGAGATTTGCCTCTCCAGATATTTCAAGTTACTGTAAAGCCAATGTATTACATGTTTGGAACTGCCACACTGATAGACAAAATCAGTGAGTGGTACAGAAGACACTGTCTAGGAGTAGATCCTAAAGTACATGGTAAATTAATAGATATAAAAGGTGATATTTTAAGTCATTGGGTAAAGGATGATTTATTTAATAAACTAGCTATCTCAAAGTTGGCTCTTTGTCTGGAAGGAAAATGTGGACCCTGTCTTACACTATACAGAAAAATGATTTCAAATGGAATAAAGATTATCAAAACTTTTAGAAGATAATTTAAGATACGTATAACCCTCAGGAGGTATGCAGAAATATCTTACGCAAAATAGGAAACTCTGAAGGTATAAACATATCATTTACATAGGAAACAATAAAATAAAAACTTAAATGACCATATGGGAAAAAATATTTTTAATGCATGACCTAATATTTCAAAACTCTACAAATTCATTCTTTCATTCATGCAAATATGTACCAAATGCCTACTGTGAGGGCAGTTGTTTGAGGTACTGGTGACATAATGAAAAACCTACGTTCGAATGGAGCTGACATTCTAGTGTGAAACACACAATGAACAATAAATACATGATATATCAGGTGGTAATAAGTGCAGCAAATAAATAACAAAACTGGGTAACCCGTGGGTAAGAGGTTACTGTACAGGTAAGGTGACATTTCAGCAGAGGCCTGGAGGAAACAAGAGAATGAGCCACAGGCACATCTTGGGGAAGAGCATTCCAGGCAGAGGGACTGGGAAGTGCAAAAGCCCTGCAGTGGAGTTGCTTTGCTTGGAAACAGCAAAGAGGACAGAGTGGTTAGAACAGAGTGAGGAATCACCTCACACCTGTTAGAATGGCCACTATCAGAAAGACAAGAAATAACAAGTGTCTGCAAGAATGTGGAGAAAAGGGAACCCTTGTGCACTGCCGGTGGGAATGTAAACTGGCGCAGCCATTATGGAAAACAGTATGGAGTTTCCTCAAAAATTAGAAATAGAACTACCATATGATCCAGCAATTCGACTTCTGGGTATTTATCTGAAGGAAACTTCTGGGTATTTATCCAAAGGAAACAAAAACACTAACTGGAAAAGATATCTGCACCCCCATATTCACTGTAGCCATTCACTTGGCTGCTATTTACAATAGCCAAGACATGGAAGCAACTTAAGTGTCCACTGATGGATGAATGGATAAAGAAACTGTGGTAGGTATGTGTGTGTGTGTGTGTATAAAAAATGAATACATATATGAAAATGAAGTACTATTCAGTCTTGAAAAAGAAGAAAATCTTGCCATTTGCAACAACATGGATGGACTTTGGGGACATTATGCTAAGTGAAATAAGTCAGACAGAGAAGGACAAATATTATATGATTTCACTTAGATGTGGAATCTAAAACAATAACAACAAAAAAACAAACACACAGATACAGAGAACAGATTGGTGGTTGCCAGAGGCAGGAGGTAGGAAGTGGGCCAAATGGGTGAAGTTGGTCAAAAGATACAACAATCCAGTTATAAAATAAATAAGTCCTGGGGAAGTAACGTATAGCAGGATGACTATGGTTAAAAATACTGTATTGTATACTTCAAAGTTGCTAAAAGAGTAGATCTTAAAAATTCTCATCACAAGAATTATAACTATATATGGGGTGAAGGATGTTAAGTAGACTTAGTATGCAAAATTATCATTTTGCAAAACATACAAATATTACGTTGTTTATCTGAAACTAATATAATTATATCTCAATTAACAACAACAAAAAGGAATAGAGTGAGCAAACAGAAAAGTGGTTGGCTTTTCTGCAATGGAGAACTGCAATGGAGACGACAGTGGCTCAGAACCAGTGTAGCAGCAATGGAGGTAGGGAGATGAGACAAGATTCTAAATAGTGCATCCAAAGAAAGTCGACAACAATGGCTCATGGATCACATGTTGGGTACGAGAGAGAGTTACAAAAGTATCATTTACTGACCCAGGGAATGACTGAAGGGAAAAGTAGGTCCCAGTGGTGGGGAAACCAAAGTTTACTTTGGATGTTAAGTCTGCGATGGCTCTTAGGCATCCAAATGGAAATGCTGAGCATGCAGTTAGATATATAAGCCTGGAGTTCAGATGAGAGTTCAAGTCTCAAAAATAAAAACAAAATCAAAACAAAAGACAAAGACTCAGAACAGTACCTCACATATAGTAAGGTCTTAATATATGGTAGCAATTGCTGTTAGTGAAAGATGCTACCAAAGTGTTGAAAGACTAACAAAAAGACTGACTCCATTTTCATTTCTATTCATACAATGATGGAAAACCCCCAATCCAAGGGCAAATTAAGTCATTTATCTCCAAAACACTGGAAGACATGTTAGTGATTATCCAGCAGCAGATATCATTTGATAAATGTACCTTTTCAACTATTTTCTTCCTCCAAGCCACAAAAGAGTAGGAATATTTCCAAGGCATAATGCTTCACCAAGCACCAGCCAAACCATGAGTGTCTTTTTTTCTTTTCCCTAAAAAAAAAAAACACCTCAAAAAATTATTTAGGGGGCCGGCCCTGTGGCTGAGTGGTTAAGTTTGTGCGCTCCGCTGCGGCAGCCCAGGGTTTCGCCAGTTCGGATTCTGGGCGCAGACATGGCACCGCTCCTCAGGCCGCGCTGAGGTGGTGTCCCACATGCCACAACTAGAAGGACCTGCAACTAAGATATACAACTATGTACGGGGTGATTTGGGGAGATAAAGCAGGAAAAAAAAAAGTCTAAAAGAATGATTTAGAAGAAGAGAACAAGAATAAATCCAAATTTTGGTGAAGTTTCAGTCTTTCTGATTTAAGTCTCCTAACTGTGAAAGATATTCACACAGTCAGATGTGTCTTTTAGGACAGAAGGCACAGGGACTTCAGCAGGTGTCTTCATTCTCCCACGGGTAAGAGCCTTGCCACACAATAAACAGGGATTCTTGAGTGTCTCCTTAAACTTAGTAATCAGCATGAAATCACAGGTCATGTAAACTAGATTACTTTCTTTTTCTTTGACACTTTCCAAATGAAGTTGAGTCAAAAGGAAATGGAGATCCCTAATGGCAAGTTCATTTCCTATTAATAGGAAACTATTCTAGACACAACACAAGCATATGTATGAATGGGCATGATGTGATAATGCCACCCTACACTTGATCAGACAGAAACATTACTTTAATACCTCATTCTACCTTAATATCCTTATTTATAAGCTTATTTGAAAAAAGCTTCACAATAAGACAAAGTTAACAAGAAGAAAGCCGAGGGACAAAGCCAGGTTTGGTGTTTGGTTTTGACACTGTTAGCCTGGGGACAGAGAGGTTTCTCTATTCTAAAATAAACATATTTATGATAGTTAGGCTCGGGCTTTGTTATGGACTGAATTGTGTCCTCCCCAAAATTTGTATTTTGAAGCCCTAATCCCTAATGTGACAGTACTTGAAGACAGTGCCTTTCAGAAGGTAATCAAGGTTAAATGAGATCATAAAGATGGGGCCCTAATCCAATAGGATTGGTGTCCTTATAATAAGAGAAAGAGACACCAGGAACACATGTACACAGAGGGAAGGCCATGTGAGAACAAAAATGAGAAGGTGAGGGGCCAGCCTGGTGGCACAGGAGTTAAGTGCACACGTTCTGCTTTGGCAGCCCGGGGTTCGCCAGTTCGGATCCCGGGTGCGGACATGGCACCGCTTGGCAAAAGACATGCTGTGGTAGGCGTCCCATATATAAAGGAGAGGAAGATGGGCATGGATGTTAGCTCAGGGCCAGTCTTCCACAGCGAAAAGAGGAGGATTGGCAGCAGTTAGCTCAGGGCTAATCTTCCTCAAAAAAAAAAAAAAGATAAGGTGACCATCTGCAAGCCAGAAAGAGAAGTTCATCAGAAACCAACCCTGTCAAGCACCTTGATCTTGGACTTCCAGCCTCCAGAACTGTGAGAAAATAAATTTCTGTTATTTAAGCCGCCCAGTCTGTGATATTCTCTTATGGCAGCCCAAGCAGACTCATACATAATACAGGCTTCATGTACATCTATAACCCAAGGATACTAGCTACCAGCCGCAAACCTACTAAAATTTACAAACTCTGATGACTTATCTAGAAGTACCATCAACACGCCCTCCTGCCTTCAGCTGTTTGCAACACTCTCATATTACCCAGGGGGAGTTTGCCCCCAGGTTCTCTTTACTCTCATTTTTCACAAAAGCTCACAGAAAAAAGTTTACCTACTGTTGAAAGCCAAAACACATTTCAAGTCAAATTTCAAGTTTAAAAGCCAATAACAACTTATAGAAAAAAATTAAACAAAATCTAATATTTCTAAAACTCCTAGAAGGTGTAGAACTTCCTAAGCTTAAAATACAAGAGCCTACATAGGAAAATGAAAACAGCTCTAATTACATACAAAGTTTAAACTCTGGTAATTTAAAGATAAAACAAAAAGCAAAGGAGATGAAAAAAATATCTGAATATAGAAAACATGAACATATTTAAGATATAATACATAAAGAGCTACTAAAATCATTGTGAAAATCCCCACTTCACGTGCAGTAAATTTACAAAAGAAATCCACAGAAACTTTAATAGTAAGGTAACTTAAAATAAATTAGGTACCTTTTTTTTCTTTAGCAAAAACTCAAGAAAATATTTACTTTTTTAGGAAGCTGTCATTAATCTGTTCAAGTGACAAAAAGGATTTTATTTTTTTTCTTAAGTTCCTTGGGTTGACCTGTTTTCCTCACCAGGTCCTCTAGGGTCATTAATTCTTTTTACATGAAAATGTAAATATGACATATGTAAGCCTTTGTAAAAACTGAAATAAATCAAACTCAATGAAATAAAACAAAGTGGCAAATGTAATTGATGATACCAAATGAACAAATAAATGTAGCAGCAATATAGACATATAATTGATGCTGGCACTTAGTGCCTAAAGTGAGACTGCCATCGTCAAGATCTTGTGGTTGTGGCAACTGGACTGCCTCAGGTGCGACATGAACAAACATTTATTGACTGATTGAATAAACACATTGCATTCAAGTTTAAAGTCTCTATGCCATGAAAATACCGATAAACTATTTCTTTAATGAAGCAACTCCTAGTCAAATAAGCTAAAAATTACATATTTGGGCTAGCAGAAGTCACAATTAAATTTAAGATATGGAGATACCTTCACTGTCTTCTGGATTTTCTTCTTCATTGGAAGCTTCAATATCTTCATCCTCCTGAGCAGAAACAGTGGAAGCTACACTTTCACATTGAGACACATCTCGCTCTTCACGAGGCTTTCTTGAAGTCTAAAGGAGTAAAAAATACTATTTATGATTTAAATAACTAAAAGGAAAGAAACAAACCTTTTCATATCTGAAATAACACAGAACACTGATACGCACACACATACTAAACAAGAAAGCTGCGTGTTTGGCAACTGTTCTGGTTAAAATGCAGTTATCTCTAGGTTACCACTCACTGGCCCTTGCATGTGGATGGATCGCTTTCACTAAACTCATCGAAAGGCACATCTCTGTTCAATGCCTCTTAGAGCCTATATTTCACCAAACTTCAGCCGGCAGTCTCTCCCAGGAAGATTTCTCATAGAGAGGAAAATAAATTATTACTACCCCAACTGCTAAAAATTACCAATATTCTTCTTCTTTTCCTTAGTTTTTCTTAGTTACAACACTATTAAAAAGTATGCAAGAACCTAAAGAGCTTTTGTTCATGAGTTTTATATATATAGATAGATATTTACTCTATCAGAAAATTACTGTATCATTTTAATTATTAATTCATTTAAAATAACAATAAACCCATTAGATATCAACAAAAGAACGTATTTTTTAATAAAAAATAACTACTTTCCAAAACAAAAAAATAACAGTGAAATAGCACTGTTTTATGTTTTTGTAAATCTCTTTAATGTCTGCCTTGATAAAAAATAGCACACACCTCTGGGGCCGGCCTCGTGGCCTAGTGGTTAAGTTCACACGCTCTGCTTTGGTGGCCCAGGATTTCACCAGTTCAGATCCTGGGAACAGACCTACCACCACTCATCAAGCCATGCTTAGGCAGTGTCCCACATAGCACAACTAAAAGGATCTACAACTAGAATATCCAACTATGTACTGGGGGACTTTGGAGAGAAGAAGGAAAAAAAAATATTGGCAACAGATGTTAGCTCAGGTGCCAATCTTTAAAAAAAAGACAAAAACAGCACACTTCTAAATGTGCTTCTACATGTAATCTAATCTATGGAGATAATACTGTACTGGTTGAAGTATACGGAAAAAATGTGGTCTCACAGAGACATGTAGTTGGAAAAGAGAAGTATATTTTAACAGTCTTTTCAGATGACTGTGGATATTATTCTTTGATACCAAAACTCAGCAAATAGCCATTTCTTAAAGGTTAGTTGCAATGGGAAATCTGAAACCCTATCAATAAATTTCTTGTACTCTATTAAAATCCATTCGTCTATCTTACACTTTATTATTTAAAAAACATATTAAAAAACACTTCCTGAATATTTTATCCATCTTGATATCCATTGTGACATCATGAATTTGTCATTTGAAAAATACTGAGCTATACAGATTTTTAAAATTTGGATATATTTCATTATATAATACATCAAATTAGCACATTAGTTATTATTACCACTGATCTCATCAAAAAAGTCTTTTGAGTATTGAGAAGATGCTAAGCTCATGATAAGGAATACACATTTTTCAAAATTCTAATTTTTGCTTGAAAGCTCAAAATTTCAAAGTAGTAACAATACTATTGGTTGTTTTCTTCGAAAGACAGACTCATTCATTTTCAAGAAAATGTCTGCCAAATATCCAAATCTGAAAAACCATAGTTTGTCTGTCTGTCATCCTTTCAATTAAAAAAGATATTCCATGAAAAAGGGGAGGCTGGTTAAGCTTTGGAACTCCAACAACTGCAAAAGTACTTTTCCTTGAGAGAAGCGTCGTACATTGGTATAGAGCAGAAGGGCTTTATGCACACTTCCCATTTATCACAGACATGTACTCAAGGGTCAAGATATAGGAAAGCTAATTTTTTTTTAAAGATTTTATTTTTCCTTCTTCTCCCCAAAGCCCCCTGGTACGTAGTTGTATATTTTTAGTTGTGGGTCCTTCTACTTGTGGCATATGGGATGCGGCCTCAGCATGGCTTGATGAGTGGTACTAGGTCCACCCCCAGGAACCAAAAAGGCAAAACCCTGGGGTGCCGAAGCAGAGCGCGTGAACTTAACCAGTTGGCCACAGGGCCAGCCCCTAGGAAAGCTAATTTCTATTGCTTCATCAAAGACTTAAGAGTTTAAGTGAAACTGGTATTTTTTTTAATGCAAATGCTTGGAGATGAAGAATTCATTGAGTACTTAGCACAGTGGTACCCTGCCACCATTCATGCTAAGGCACCAGCATTCTCACTCACTACAATTGTTTTGTGACATCATTGATGCAAATGCCAATACAGTAGAAAAAAGTAAATAACATCTTAATATTTCTATGAAAATAGTTTTGACCTCACAGAACCATCAAAGAGCTCTCTGGACTTTGAGAATATTGGAATCTCCTGGTTAAGGAATTTTCAATAATCTTATACTTTCTGGTTTTTAGTATTTATCTCATGGAATCTTTCTTGCTGAGAAAATGTTTTCTAATACGCCAGATCAACTCATTCAACACTGTTAAGAGAAC
The DNA here is from genome assembly GCF_021613505.1 of Equus quagga. Lineage (NCBI taxonomy): Eukaryota > Metazoa > Chordata > Mammalia > Perissodactyla > Equidae > Equus > Equus quagga. The sequence goes on from NC_060277.1 coordinate 58,877,005, forward strand.
TACAACTAAATCTTTCAATTCTAACTTCAAAATGCTTATATTTTTCAAATTTAGTCTACAGTAATTCGAATGTACTGAATTCCCATTTCTACTAACAGAAATTTTATTCCTTGGGCAGTAAATAGAGAAATAGTCAAGTTGTACCAAGAAACTAGCATATCCTTTATATGTAAATACAATAAATAAAACTATAAGATACAAAAAAGTTTCTCTCAAAACCAATCTTTGAACCTCAAAAAAAAACTAAAGAAACAGTAAGTAAAAGATTCACCACCCCTAATATACTCACTTTCTGTTTATGCTGCTGCAAGAGGTTGTCAAGATTGTGTCGTCTTTTATAGTTAAAATAGAAGTTTTTACACTGAGCTTCACTTTTAGTTCCCACCATCTTGGCAATTGCTGCCCAGTTACGCCCATGCTCTACTAGACCTATATTTAAAACAGACCAAACATTAACTGAACAGTCACCTGATAAAGCAAACAAGAGAAATAATAAAATCAACTTAATCACTGAATTCACAATTACTAACACTAAAAGTGTGCTTTCAATTATTGCTTGATATACTTCAATACTTATTGAAATATGTATTGCCACAAAACTCACTGAGAGCTCTATTTTTCCACCCAAATTTAAAACATGCTCATTAATGGAAGGGCTCAACCTTATCCTTGTTAAGAATCTCCCAGAGGGCTAGGACAATGGTTGGACACATAGCAACAGCTCAAACACTTGTAAACTGAATGACTAAGTCCTTCTAAATCTTTGGAAACAGTATATCAGTATAAAGTTAATAAGGTAATCAAATATAAATGATTAACACAAAGCAAAAATATATAAAGACTCCATTTATAATCAGCATGTCTTGAGTTCATTCACAATCAAGGAACGCCTTGAAAAAAATTAACCAGTTTAAAAAAAAATCTGTTGTAATGCAATGCATCACAGAAACCTATGCAATCTGACACTTCTTTAATCAAATAATACATGTATGCACACATCTACACACATACACATATGTGCAAGGAATATGGGTATATAAATGCATATATACATAGCTACACAGAGATATAATTTAGATACAGGTGTATTCAAGAAGGAATTTCTAGTACAAATTTAACGAAAGGAAAACATGTTTTTCTATGTTAATAGAACTAGCTTCCTTAATAATGGTAATCGGAAGATTACTTCCAAATCCTGTGTGATATATGAACAAGAGATGAAAAGAGCGGTGACTAAATACTAATATGTAGGTATACTTACCTGAAAAAGATCACTCTATGATATAGCTAATATCTACTTGATGATCAGATGAGAATAAATGTGAATCTTTTAAAAAGTTATACATGTAATTATGACAAATCACAAATTTGCTAATCATGGCAAATAAACCTGAAATAAAAATATTTTGAAGGCTAAACACTTTCAACTGCTACATTTTTGGTAAAACTGGTGTATACGGTTCTTAAATATATCACTCATTATCAGCTAAACAGAAAATAAATCTGAAATGTGTCACTAAAATGTCAAGCTATTTACAATAATTTCTCTTTAGAACTACAAGGTAAATACTTAATTCCCAAAACCATTAGTTAATCCTTCTCAAAATTATTTTATTTAAAAAATAAATTATTTTTTATTTATAAACCAATTATTTATCCTATTAGAAATTTTAGTTCAATTTCAAATTATACTATATTAACAAGCAACAACAGAAAAATATAAAATCCATAATGTTCCAGAGTAAGATCAAGGCCATTGAGACAGACAGGGCTCAAATCTTTGACTATCTGGCTACAAAGTTCATGTTCTCTCCTTTGAATTGCAGTGCAATTTCTTAATAGTTTATAATCAAATACCTTACCAAATGCAAACTGAGAAAGTATTTACCATTCTATTAAATGCAACTTTTAAGTAATAGAAATATGGGCTTTTTATATCGAAATACCTTCCAAAAGAATTTTACTAACATTTAATCATAACTATTCTGGAAAAGTGAAAATCGCCTACTTCTAATAAAATGACATTCAAAATAAAACTGTGGAGAGAATCTTAAAACCATGAAAAGATGACTTCCTAAACAAGGAACACAGGGGTACCTTATTGGGTACCACATCAAAAAGAAGTCTTAAGTTTACCTCTAAATTCTATTTACCATTGTCGAAGAACTTTCTTTTCTTTCAATTAAAAGAAATTTAATTCCATTTCACTCATCACTAACAACCTTAAAAAAGAAAGAAAACAAAAACAAAAAAACCTGAACTACTATCATTTACCTTTTTTAGCAACTTCCATTTCTTCTTCTGTCCATCGAGAGGTTTCTACAGGCTCTGTAGAAACTGAAAGAGAGAGAGAGAACCCAACAAGGCACAGAAAAATTAGGTTAAATCCTTCATTCGCAGTTTATACGGCACCAACCCATTTAATAACTCTAACCTATTTCTCTGACATAAAGTCTGTCTAAAGCATTAGATTAAAGAAATTACAACAATAGGATGGTATCAGCCTCTCCCCGATAAACTAGAGGGGAGAATTTAACACTTCTCAGTGTTATGGTCTTTCTGTCAAGTTCCAGCCACATCACGTTTGAACACTGTTAGTCTATTTTCTAAGAAGTCCCACAGCACCTCGGTACCTTCCACTTACCAGATCTCCATCCCTCCTCTCCTGAAGTGTCAAAGGAAGAAACCACCCTCCCTCTTCCCGCCAGGCACAGTTCTCTCCTGTTCTCTACAGCTCCATATCCTCCTAGCTCCTGGAGGCCCTTATGTTCATCTTCAGTGCCCGACATCTAGTAAACACAGATGGATCACGAACTGAACACTTTCTCTTTTACTTTAGAAAGGAAATTGAGACTATAAGGCCTGAAATGAGCTCCTGCTATATTCCTTTTCTTAACTAATAGCACTGCCATCCACCCAGTCACTCAAATTATTAACAAGATCCTCAGACTACTTCTGAATCCGTCAACTAATTTTTGAATCCTTCTTCCCATTTACCACTTACATCCAATGACGCGAGTCAATTCTAATCTTCTGAATCCATTCTCTCCTTGCGTGGGCCACTGCTTGCTTAAAGATGCCCTTCTAACTGCCTCCAGCCCTTACTCTCTCTAACTTGTCCTCCACAACTATCACCAAAATTATCTTTCTAAAACACCAATCTAATCATAGCACTCCTCTATTTAAAAATCTTCATAAGCTCCTCACTCTGTTAAGTAAAGTAGGATATAGTTCAAACAAGGTCCATCATCATCTGCCCCCCCATCTACTTGTCTAGCTATTTCCCTCACATCATTCTTGCCATTCCCAGAGCTTGCACTTTCTTTCATAGTTCATGTTATGGCAAACTTGGTACCACTGAACCACCAATGGTGGTACTCATCATTGACATAATCCCTTTATAAACGAATGAGACAATACTTAGTGAGAGAAAAATGCTTGGACACCCAGACCCGATATTCCCTTGTCTAAGAATTTATTCCTATGAAAAATAATTTAACAGAAAGAAAATGCTATGTGAATAAAGATTCTTTTTTTTATTACAGTGCTATCTAGATTTGTTTAAAAGCGGGGGAAGGGATAGCCTAATCATTCAGCTATAGGGAATGGTTCAAGAAATTATGCCTCAGGGAACACAATACCAACATTTCACAGTTATCAAAAAGTAAAAATTAGAAACGAGAAAATATTCCTGATACATGACAAGTTAAAACATCAGAAAACAAAGTGGCACACACACTAGGATTACAACTAAGTAAAAAGAAAAACAGCTGTATTAGCACAACAAGACTGGGGCTGATGTTCTTTTTCCAAAGATTTTGAAATTAAAGTTTAAAAATTTTAAAGACCAGACTTTCAGATTATTTCTAGGTTGTCAGTATCAGAGGTCCCTCCTGCCCCACCCTAGCACTGAAACGGAATCCCAAACAAAATGATGGCCTGTCCACTCCAATCACATCCACTCACTGGGTTCTGGTGGCGGTGGCAGAGGTGGTGGGGGCTCCTCAGTGGCCGCTGCAGCTGCAGCACTGGCAGCCGCGGCTTCATTTGTCATAGACCTGGTGATCCGGCCCTTCCGGCGGCCCTGACTATTGGCAGTTTTTCGCCCCCGGGGTGTGGCCTGTTCTCTCTCCTCAGTTTCCTCTGCTGTACTTTCTGTCTTGTCCCTTTCCTTGGTATTTTCTCTGAGAACAAAAGCAAATGAAAATTTTGTGTGATTTAAAAGTATACACATATCAAAAAAGATTATAGCTTTGAAAATTCTTTAAATAGAAGTTGAACAAAACTGCCCAATCTCTCAGTTACTTAAAACAAACTTTATGAAAAATTCTGTCATGCTCCGATTTTAAAGAGGATTTGACTGGCTGAAATTAACATATGTCACAAAGGCCTGTTTTATTCGTTAATGGACTTCAAATTTAAACACATTTCAAATCCCCTGACTTGGAGATTTACGAGAACTCTCTATGAGAAAGCACTGAATGGCAGCAGGAAAGCCCCTAGACCAGCAATCCAGAGGCAGAGGGGTACACCAAAAGGCAGGAGTCCTGGATTTCTTGCCTTTGCTCCCACATAAGTTTTCTCCTCTGTAAAACAAAGAAGCTGAAACAGATGCTGTCCATGACAGATGCCCTTTCTGTAGTAATCACCTACAACATTGTTTTATTAAACCAGGCTCAATATTCTCAATCACCTCCAGTATTAATAATGTGCAAACAGGGCAGTATTGCCTAGTGGTTAGCAGAACGGCCTCTGGAGCCAGGCTGTCTGGGTTCATACCAGAGCTCTGTGATTTACTAGCCAAGTGATGACCTTGGACAAGCTCTCTCACCTCTACCTCAGTTTTTCTCATCTGGAAAATGAGGATAATAATAGTGTATTTCATAGGGCCGTCGCGAGGACAAAAGAGTTAACTTATGTAAAATGTTCAGAACAGTGTCTGGAACATATTAAGTATCATACACATTTGCTATCATTAAGGCTAAACCTCCATGCTATAAAGTACTTATCACAGTCTCAAGCACTTAGGGAAAACTATCAATAAATGGTCATTACTATTAATAGCAATAGTACCACATCTTATCTGGAAGACTATTCTCTGTACTACTTATCTCCCAGAGTTGTAATATTTAAAAATAAGGTGCTTAATGTACATTTTTGCAAATGAATGGATATATAGCAATACTCAAAGACTCAACTATTCTTGCATAATGCAAGGTGTTGATTTTTTTTCAAATTTTATCTACTTCAAGTAAAGACCTGTTGTGGCTTATCAAGTCATAGTTTTTTTTTTCCAAAGTTAAAAAATGCTTCAAGAATAATTCTTTCCCTTTCAGTTATAAATTACCCTTAAGTTACCATGTATCTCTCTTCCTTCACTTCTTTATCCCCTTACCAATCTGACTACTACTACAGCCTCCTATTAAAGATGTTTTGCCAAAAGTCACCAATGACTTACAAACTGCAAAATCAAATGACCTTTTCTCAATTTGCGTCACGTTACTCTTTCTGCTACAACTGACACTGTGACAATTCTTTTCATATCCATCTCAACTAAGCTTTTAGGACTTCACATTTCCTTAATATACCTACTGCTATTCGGGTTCTCCTTCTGGGGATTACCTTTTTCCTCTCAATCCTTTAATATAGGGATTTCCCAAGGCTTACTCTGGCCTTAAAGCTCTGTGAGGTTACCCATTCACATCAATTCTACTGGAAAGACTCCCAATCTATATCTTGTCTTTTTTTTTTTTTTAAAGATTGGCCATGAGCTAACATCTGTTGCCAATCTTCCTCTTTTTTCCCTCCCCAAAGCCCCCCAGTACATAGTTGCATATCCTAGTTATAGATTCTTCTAGTTCCTCTATGTGGGACGCCGCCTCAGCATGGCCTGATGAGCAGTGCTAGGTCTGTGCCCAGGATCTGAACCCACTAACCCTAGGCAGCCGAAGCGGAGCAGATTAACTTAACTACTTGGCCATGGGGCCAACCCCCCAATCTATGTCTTTAGACGTGTACCGCATCTCCTAAATCTCCTAAGATCCAAACTTGTCTTCCCAATTACCAGCTGAAATTACCACTTGGATTTCCCATCTATACAACTCAACATATCCCAAAATATGCTCATCCTCACTACCCTGCTTCTTGCTCGACCTCATTCTCTAATTTCTTGTTAACAGTATCACCATGTTCATAATTACTCAGGATTACAAATTTGACATCATCTTTAGCTCTTCCCTTTTTTATTCATTTCCTATATGTGATCTAATGCCAAGTTTTGGTTATTTCATCTCGGTAATATTTCTCCGACTACTTCTACCATCTCTACTTCTACTACCACTGTATTTATTCAGCGCCTTAGTACTCCAATCCCAGTCTTTTATAGCAGCCTCCTTGACTCTTATATCTCAATACAAGATACTGCCAGTGGATCAATATTCTAGCAGAACCTCTTTGGCAATAAAACATTCCATTCATTCCCCACCTATTCCAAACAGACCCATACAGCCTCCTGAATGATGTCTACATGTTAGCTTTCATTAAGGCTTTATATAATCTAACCTCAGTCCACCTTCCACTTTTCTTCTGGCCCTCTAAGTTCTAGTCTAAAGAAACCATTATCTGCCCTTTCTCCAAGCAGCATGTCCATTCATGCTCTTGCCTCTATTCTATCCACATTAACCACTGGCTCCTGCATACAGTCCTCTAAACTATCCAGAAAGAAGTAAACCTTAAACTCTTCTCAATCACTCTGCTCATTTCTTCCAGGCTCTTTTCTTTTTCTTAAATACTACTTGTATCTTGCCTCATTTTACCCTACTAGATCATAAACTACCTGGGAATAGTACATATCTCATGCATTTTTGCATCCTCCATAAGACCCAGCTCACATCAGTAATAAATAAATGCTTGTTAAATAAATTAAAGATTTTAAGAAAAAAGTAAAATCAAGATATGGCAGTTCCATGAGCAGAACCACTGAGCAGATGGGAATATAAATGCTTTAAACTGAACTAAAAAATTAAAAATTTAAACAGATATCTTCCTAAAATACAAAATTAGACTGGCATGAGTATCCAACTCTTTAAAAACCATATCAAGTGATCTGGGCTGCCTCAGTTGCCATCAAACTAGATAAACCTTCAGTCTTTCCAAGAGGATTATAGAAGTAAAACAATAAGTATCAAAAGGAACAAACTACTGATACATGCAACAACCTGTATGGATCTCAAAGGCATTACACTAAGTAAAAGAAGCCAAGCACAGAAGATTACATACTACACAATTCCATTTATACGAAATTCTAGAAAAGGCAAAACAGATTAGCAGTTGCCAGAGAGTGGGAATGGGGTGAAAGAAATTACTGCAAAGGAGGTTATGGGAACTTTTTGAGGTCATAGAAATGTTCTACATCACAACCGTAGCAATGGCTATACCACTGCACACTCCTGTTGCAATAGATCAACATATATGCTTAAAATTGGTAAATTTTCTTCTATTTAAATTATGCCTCGATAAAGCTAATCCTTAGGGGAAAAACAACCAACCTAGCTGCTAAGCCCCCTACACCACCCTGCCACAATATGTACACAAAGGCATCAACAGTAGCTGCCTCTGAGTGGCAGAATCACAGGTTAATTTTCTTTATATTTTGCTTTCTTTTCCTGATTTTCTATAATGAACAAAAATTACTTTTATAACCAATATAATAGCAATAACCACAAATAAACCAGGAACTCTATTTTGATAAAGAAAATCAATGAAGCTGGAATATAAGGTATTATATAAATGAAAACCATTTATCAGCATTTTTACATGAATGTACACTATCTGAGGTTCAAAAAAATATCCTGCGGTATCTTCCAAATCAAAGATTAAATTATATTCAATATATCTCAGGGATGAGTGTATATTATTGTAGCCTACCCCTTCTGAAAAACAGTATCTCATGTCTGGCAAATAAGTCCATTAAGCCAAACGTTATAGTTACTGGAATATTCCATTCCTTAATTACATCAAATAGCTATTAGATGGTCAAAGTACACCTCCCACTGATTCTTTTATCTAAAATTTTATACCTTCAATAAATTCAATTTCATTATTTAAAACTAACTATAACATTTAACTATTTAACTCACTTAGAGTCTTCTTTTTCATCTTTTTCTTCTTCATCTTTCTTTTCCTCTTCTTTTTTTTCTGTTTTTTCCACTTTATCTTCTTCTTTTTCTTCCACTTTTTCTTCTTGTGAGGGTCGGGCAATTTGCTGCTAGAATGAACCATCATTAGTAAAATTCAAACGTAAAAGAAACAGTTCTTTAAATTGTGATGATGAATTATAATAAATATCTAGGCAAAAAAATTAATAAATAATTAACTTATTAATAATGTATAATGTATAATGTAATGTATTAAAAATTAATCTAATGCTCTTTAATGTATTCTATATATATTGCTTAAAAGGTCACACACACAAACACATACAAATGCTCATAGTGTTCAGACCCATCAAAGAGGTGAAAATGTTAATACTCCAGTTAGAAATCTGCAATTGGAGGTCAGTTCTCTCTTTTTTGTAATTCCCACATCTAATCTGTCACTCAAGCATTTCAATTCTACCTTAAAATTTGATAATCTGCAATTCACCAAACCATCCTTCTAGCATTAGATACTTAATATGTTCCCAATTTTTTCATCATAATGTATAATACTACAAGAAATATCTTTACACTTTTACTCTTGGTGGACCATTTATTTAATGGAATAGTAGATAGCTACGGTCAATATCAAGACTGAAGCAATTTGGAAAAATACTAAAAATAAAATAAAATGAAAAGAAGCAAAACATTAAAATACTTCTAAGCTGTAATTACAACTATGTAATTCTAAGTAGGTATACGAATAAAGACTGGAAGAGAGGGGCCGGCCCCGTGGCCAAGTGGTTAAGTTCACGTGCTCAGCTTTGGCGGCCCAGCGTTTCGCTGGTTTGGATCCTGGGTGCGGACGTGGCATCGCTCATCAGGCCACGCTGAGGCGGCATCCCACGGGCCACAATTAGAAGGACCCAACTAGAAGGTGCTGCTCGACTCACCTAAACACACCTAGCATTTTCATGCCTTTGCCTGGAACACTCTTTCTATCCTTCCTTGCCTAGTAAGCTCCTACATAGCCTCCGTGATTCAGTGCAAAATGGTCTATGTCCTGTGAGGCTTTTCTTGATTTCCACAGAGACGCTCCAGGCGCTGTCTCCCTACCTTTCCATCTGCACGTATCCATCTGCTTGCAGCACTTATCACAGGGTGGTGTAGTATCTGGTTATCAGCATCTGTCTGGCTCGCTGTGTTATAATCTCATCAAGGACAAGGACCCAATCTTAATCATCCAAGTATCCCCCATTCCTAAGAGAACATCTGGACCATGTGTTGGATATAGCAAAAACCAAATTTCTTTATTCTGGTTATTTGAAAAGCTTTTGCCCTCCCACCTCAATCTTTCATTCTGATCCAGGTTAATGTCCATCTTGCCTTAACATAACTCTACCTGTCCTCTTACGTGTTCCTTTCACCAGACAACATGAAGGACTCATTTATTCAAAGTAAAATTTTCCTTAATTCTTAATAGCATCTCAAAGTCTTTTACCTACTCACCAAAACTAAAATCTGGCTTTTTTTCTTAAGATAGTAAACGTCTTATTGGACTCTCTAAAAGAAGTTCCACATTATTAAGGAAAGTTTCCTTTTCTTCTGGATATTTACTATTACTAGAGAAAATAAGAAATCAGGAAGGTTTTCAAATGTATACTTTCCAACCATGACTAGATCTGCTTTACAACTGGGAATGTTTATTTTATTAATCTCTAACTGACTCTAGCACACCATAGTGGTCACAAGACCTGCTTCAAATGTTAATAGCTTCACCCCAACCCCCACAACAAATGTAGCATCCATCTATCATTCTGAACCAACAAGATGGCATACCAATGACAAACTCTGCCCTTTGCCTAGCAAGTGGATTGCTATAAACCACAAAAATGGTTTATAGCCCTAGGAAATGATGGGTAGGTGTCAACTCAGCAGAAGGTAAGTAAAAAGGTTCACTATTCCCTTAGACATGGACAATACATATAACCTTATTCCCCTAATACTTTTCTGCTTCTAATATTAACCAGGGTTTTGAAGAAAGTAAGCGATTCCACACATTCCCTGCTGCCTAAAATCTAGCCAACAGCTGACTTTACCCCCACCTTCCATAGTGCTGGGGACTGAGAAACAACTGTAGCACCTGCTTCAATCAGTCAATGGGAAGAAAGGGGCAAGATCCCTTCTGAAGCACAGCTCCCAGTTCTGCAGAGGGTGTGGAAATGATCCAAAAAAACTGATGGAGTTGCTGGGTAGAGTCTGTAGAAGTGTGTGACACCTCCAGAGCAGAACTTCTCACACGCTATCCAGGAGGCACTCATGCTGACTGGGCAGCAGTGAATGGAGAGGAACGCTAGGGAGGTCAAAGAGCACAGCCAGCACTATTGGGGGATACACATCAAGATCTATTGTAACGACCTCCACTGACATTAAAGAGAGTAAGGAATAACCTCTAGTTTTAACAACTAGAGTGGTTGGAATTCCTTTTGCTTCAGGCAATCCGCAAAGAGAAGTGCCAATCCCCATGGTCTAGGATGGAGGCTATAGGTTACATCCCCCAGGACCCTATTAGTGGGCTGGCTGGAGTAGAAGGTCATAGTTTCAAAAGGAAACTCTTCAAAAGGTCCCCTAGTAGACACAGGCATTCCCAATAGCTTCTTCTTCAGGTTTCTCCCTCCTTAAGCCCAACATTTGATAGTCAATAAAAAAAAATTTTATTCTGTTAGAGAGGTTCTCATAACATGAAACATTTCTATCAAACAAGCTATTCACTATGAGTGCAAGAGCACATTATTAAAAAAAACAAAAAATTTCATGAAAAAAGTGAAAGTTATGTGTATTTCATAATGATAAATGAAGAAAAGAGACAATTTCAGCAGCGTTCTCTATAGCAAGATCCAATAACAGTCTATGCTGAGATGTATTACCACTATACCTAACGGAATATCTAACACACATTTATACATTCTATTTAAATTTGTTAAACTGCTCAAGTCTTTGGAAAACAGATAAATAAATGAATTCCCACCAAGCAGACAATGAAGTTGCCAAGAAATAAAATGACTAAATTTAAGAACAAGCAGCACGGGGTAGGCCCTGTGGCCGAGTGGTTAAGTTCACATACTCTGCTTCGGCAGCCCAGGGTTTCGCCGGTTTGAATCCTGGGCGCAGACATGGCACCGCTTCTCAAGCCATGCTGAGGCAGCATCCTACATGCCACAACTAGAAGGACCCATAACTAAAAATGCACAACTACGTACCGGGGGGCTTTGGAAGAAAAAGGAAAAATAAAATCTTTAAAAAAAAAAGAACAAGCAGCTACAGTTAACTAAAAATGTACAAGAAGCAGAAAGAATGAAGTACTACTTCAGCCACTAAATGTTTTTAAAAAGTACTTCAGTCAGTAAATAGAAAATATCTTATGCCTAGCTTATCAAAATACATTGATAACCAATGCCTTTAAACCAACTGAATTTGAGACTACCATCCTGCAGAATGAAAGCTGTCAATCACCCAAAAACACCATAATAAAGGAAATGAAGGTAATAGCTGCTACCATTTATTGGGCATGCCATATGTGCTTGATGCTACACTCCAGGACTTCACACACATAACTACTTCTCATGTTAACCCTGCGAGATAAGTATAACTGCTCCCACTCTCACAAATGTGGAAACCAAGGCTCACCAAGGGAAGGGACACGTCTAGGATAACACAGATACAAACGGGCAGAGAGCGTTTTGTGTTCTAAAGCTCTATTATATTCAATTTTTTACCTGTCTAGAAAATTCTTTCTAACTAGTGTCTAGCTAACAGTTTAATCAGAAACTCTTCCAACGTCAAAAATTACAAAACTATACGCTTTCTGAATAGCTTTGGGGAATAAGAACATGCTGGCAAGATGTTGTCAGCATGAAGGAAGAGTACAAATTCTTGTGGAAAGTAATCAACTATTTGGAAATGAAGAATGTGGTTTCTAAACAGTGACTTGCATTATTGTAGGTCACTAGCAGGTACCACAGCAATTCTATCTGCATGGTGACAGATTAATTAGATGGGAGTATACCAGGGAGAATAAAAGGAACTTTTTACTCCTAACAAAAATGTTACACATAGAATCAAATTACTACTTGGCATGTTATTTATAATTCTAGATCTCAAATAAACACTGAAGACTGGCTTTGAGCTTCCAATCTTTGATATGTATTCACTATTTCCAATAAAATTTATAAGGAACCACACTCACTCTTGTCATAGGATGCTAGTAAGTTAAACTATAAAAATGGTTTGAGCAGTACCTAGCAGGATTTTGAGAGAAGAGTTAAAACTTTTGCCAACAACAATCTCTGAGCACAACTCTAACAAAAATAAGATCTGCAGTCTCATTTTCCTATGATTCTAAGTTTAAAAATCATTCTCAGAGTAAATAATATCCAAGGTTCCCAATCGGCAACAGCCGGTTAAAACTCAAACCTCACAAATTTGCAATCTTTCAGTCAACAGCATAGTATATATTCACCTGCTGAATCAAAATTACTTCCTATGGGTAAAACATTGGGAGTGGGGAATAGGAGAAGCAATCAAAAAAAACTGAAAGGATCAAGCATAGACTTCAGCAGAACTCAACAGAGTCTTGAAATAAATTTACCCTAATAGCTGTGGGATTACCTGAGGTAATTCCTACTGATTCAAATTTGATTAGATAATAGAACACTAAAGTGATTTTCAAATTAGTTGGATCTCTATATCCGCCAGGGTAAAATCAAGACACACTGATTTTAAAATTCTCAATTTGTAACTAGGTTCTTTTTTTAAAAAAAGTCTTTCTGAACTTTGTCCTATGCAGCAAATTCTAAATTTCCAACACAAATCTTTTTCCTCAACTCCAGACATATATCTAACTGCCTACTTTACATCTCCACTTGGATGTTTAACAGGTATTTGAAATGCAGCATATTTCAATTCTGCCCCCCAAATTTGCTCCTAGTTCAGTCATGCCTATTGCAGGAAATGGCAACTCCACAAGCCAAAACCTGGGTTATCTTTGATAACGGTCCTTCTCGCATCACTCATAATCAATCCATCAACAAAACCTCTTGACTTTATCTTCAAAAACATATCCACAAATTGACCAGTCCTCTCCCCCACCCTCCTACAACAGCCTTGTCCAAACCACTAGGATTATTAAAATAGCCTTTTACCTGGCTGGCCTGCTTCTTCCTTTGCCTTCCTTACAGCCTAGTTTCAATAGAACAGCCAGAATGATCCTATCACAACTAAAATCTGGTATCACTCTTCTGCTTCAAAAGTCTAATGGCTTCTCCTTTCATTTGGTATCAGCTCTAATGTCATTCAATTCTATAGAAGAGAGCCCTCCCAATAAAATGAGCAAAGAAAGAAAGTACCTCAACATAATAAAGGCCTTTTATGACTAACCCACAGCCAACATCATACTCAATGAGACAAAACTGAAAGCCATGCCTCCAACAACAAGAACAAGACAAGGGTGCCCACTCTCACCATTCCTATTCACTGTAGTACTGCAGATTTTGGCCAGAACAATTAGACAAGAAAAAGAAACAAAAGGGATACAAATTTGAAAGGAAGAAGTGAAACTCATGTTGTTTGTGGACGGCATGATTCCATATATAGAAAATCCTGAAGAATCCACCAAAAAACTATTAGAAATAATCAACAACTATAGCAAAGTTGCAGGGTACAAAATCAACCAACAAAAATTAGTTGCATTTCCATACACTAATAACGAACTAACAGAAAGAAAGCTCAAGAATACAATTCCATTTACAGTCTCAACAAAAAGAATAAAATATCTATGCATAAATTTAATCAAGGAGTAAAAGACCTATACAAGGAAAACTAAGATATTATTGAAAGAAACTGAAGACGTAAAGAAAAGGCAAGATACTTCATGCATATGGATTGGAAGAATAAACATAGTTAAAATGTCTGTATTACCTAAAGTAATCTGAAGATTCAACGCAATCCCAGTCAAAATCCTAATGACATTCTTCATGAAAATAGAACAAAGAATCCTAAAATTTATACGGAACAACAAAAGACCCAAATAGCCATGGAAATATTCAGAAAAAAGAGCAAATCTGGAGGCATCAGAATCCCTTACTTCAAAATATATTACAAAGCTACAGTAATCAAAACAGCATGGTACTGGTACAAAGACAGGTACACAGATCAATGGAACAGAATTGAAAGCTCAGAAATAAAACCACACATCTAAGGACAGCTCATCTTTGACAAAGGAGCTAAGAACATACAATGGAGAAAGGAAAGTCTCTCCAATAAATAGTGTTGGGAAAACTGGAGAGCCACATGCAAAAGAATGAAAGTACACCATTATCTTTCGCCATACACAAAAATTAACTCAAAATGGATCAAAGACTTGAAGGCAAGACGGGAAATCCTAAAACTCCTAGAAGAATATATAGGCAGTAGTACACTCTGACATTGATCTTAGAAGAATCTTGTCAAATACCAGGTCTACTCGGGCAAGGGAAACAAAAGAAAAAATAAACAAATGGGACTTCATCAAACTAAAGAGCTTCTGCAAGGCAAAGGAAACCAGGAACAAAACAAAAAGACAACCCACCAACTGGGAGAAAATATTTGCAAATCATATATCCGACAAGGGGTTAATCTCCAAAATACATAAAGAACTCATACAACTCAACAACAAAAAAACAAACACCCTAATCAAAAAATGGGCAGAGGATATGAACAGACATTTTCCAAAGAAGATATACGGATGGCCAAAAGGCACATGAAAAGATGTTCAACATCACTAATCATCAGGGAAATGCAAATCAAAACTACAATGAGATATCATCTTACTACCTGTCAGAATGGCTATAATTAACAAGACCAAAAACAAACGCTGGAGAGGATGTGGAGAAAAGGGAACACTATTATACTGCTGGTGGGAATGCAAGCCAGTGCGGCCACTACAGAAAACAGCATGGAGATTTCTCAAAAAATTAAAAATAGCAATACCATAGGACCCAGCTATCCCACTACTGGGTATTTATCCAAAGAACTTGAAATCAATGATTCAAAGAGACTTACGCACCTCTTTGTTCACTGCAGCATTATTCACCACAGCCAAGAAGTGGAAGCAACCCAAATGCTCACGGACTGATGATTGGATAAGGAAGACGTAGTGTGTATATATATACAACAGAGTATTACTCAGCCATAAAAAAAGACAAAATTGTCCCATTTGCAATAACATGGATGGACCCTAAGGGTATTATGTTAAGTGAAATAAGCCTGACAAAGACAAACACTGAGGATTTCACTCATATGTGGAAGATAAACCCACAGACAGACAAAGAGAAGAGTTTGGTGGTCACCAAGGAGAAGGGGGGTGAGGGCTGGGCACAAAGAGTGACGGGGCACACTTACATGGTGATTGACAAATAATAACGTACAACTGAAATTTCACAATGTTGTAAACTATTATGGACTCAATTAAGGAAAAAAAAAAAACCTAACGTGGCAGGATTAGACTGTCGGAAAGGCAAATCAAACCAAAACTGAGCCTACCTGGGGGCAAGCCTCCTAAGATTCAGGTTGAAGTGAGGGTACATACGGAAGATCTCAGTTCCGCAAATGCATTCTGGAATGTGATAAGTGTGCAACCACATGGAACAAGAATGTGCAGAAGAAAACAGCAATGTGTTGGAATTTAACAAGGACAAGTGTGCCAGGGAGGGGAGTGCAATCGTGTCCTAGATAACTTTAGGACAAAAAACAAACGTTTCAGAGTAACACAGACACTCCCCTGTCACACAAAACTTCCTACCAGAGCTTTCTCCTCTATAATCACAAGCAACAGACTGCTAATCCAGCAAAGGTAAGGAAAAATAAATATTAAATTATCCCCTTGCATTATCTTGGATTGAAAAATTTAACAAGTAACATACACAATTTCTAAAAATAAAATTAAAGTTATAAATACTAGTTTGTAATTAGGAACAAAGCTTTTGTTAAAATTTGCAGCTGAGGGCCAGCCCCATGGCCCAGTGGATAAGCTCGCGAGCTAGCGCACTCTGCTTCAGCAGCCCAGGGTTTCGCCAGTTAAGATCCTGGGAGCGGACCTAGCACCACTCATCAAGCCATGCTGAGGTGGCGTCCCACATGCCACAACTAGAAGGACCCACAACTAAAATATACAACTATGTACTGTGGGGGTTTGGGGAGAAGGAAAAAAAAAATTTTGTAGCTGAAACTTGTCTACAATGTAGATGGGCTCTAGCATCTCTAGCTAGAGGACCTTGATTCCACTTTCTCCGTGGGAAGTAGGGAAAAGCCCTGGTACCTTTAGTTGAACAGTGCTTCCTGCCTCACTGCTGACATTCAAGTTTCTCCCATTCAGTTAGTAAGTCTTTATGGAGCTATACAGTCATCCACCTCTTTGCCTCTAAAGTATCAGTCCCATCATTGTACAAGCATGCTCTTTTCTGCCCTTCTCATCCTCATCAGCCCTACCACCCATTTCTGTGTTCCCCTTTAAAAGCAAATCTCACAAACAAGCATACACTTGTACTACTGCCATCTCCTCACTTTCTATAATACCCTCTTCAATTCACTATAATCTTATTTCTGGCCCCTCACCAATCCACAGAAAATGCAAGTCAAGGTCACCTCAGTTTACTCAACCTCTAGCAGCATTTTACACAGCTGACTCATGAAAACATGCTCTATACTTTTTTTTAACCAAGAAATACTGTTTCTGAAGAATATGTATTCACATCTTGTGAGGTGGTAGTGTTCTCTAGGAAACAACGACCCAGAAAACACAAAAAGGTTATGGCTACAAATAATGACAGAACTAATGATGAAATTACGAAATAATGAGAGAGTGTCAAGTAACCTGTATCTGGTAACCAGAGTGACCAAGGGAAGAAATGATGGCTGTTATAGGGAAACCAAAAGAGATTTAGGAATGCAAATAAACAGTCAGCAGCTGTCCGAGGTCATGCTGGCAATTCCATAATGTGAGTTGTATCTGGGTGTGAAGAGCAACGGGCAATCCCATTATCCCAGCAGCCTCACTGGTAAAGCATACACCGGCTGTGACAGCTACTGATTAGTTATTTTGGAGGAAACAGTTTTTAAGTACTGAATTGCAACTGTGAAAACATATACTGTAAGTATTAAAAACTATCTTTTTAGGTTAAGTGCTTTTTAAGACAAATTATCTAAACTCTAGAAATGAAGTTACTCTGTAACAAAATCAAGTCCCAGGTATTTCAGTAAATAATCCTCCACTCTGTTACCATTGTATATTTCTCTCCCTTACTCTACCCTCCTCAGACAAAACGACTGGTAAAGATGGCAGAATAAATAAAGTGTTAAAAGAGTCTCATATCTAGTTACATTATTATTGTTAACATTGACATGCACGATTTAGATAACGTCAAAGTACAGAACTTTTCTCATTAATTTTATCATACCAGACAATTAAAATACATTTAAAATAAAAGATATAACACATTAAATATATAAACTTCAAAATAATCATAATATGTTCATAACATCCTAATTAATTTAATAGAAACATCTATCCTCAAAGTACGTATTATTAAGGACAAGGCTTCTGTTATAACATTTTTCATCTTCATACTTCCACCAAGCCTGACATATCTTTCATACAATAATGAAACACACCTGGTTTCTTCCTCTGCGTTTTCCATAATTCCTTCTTACTAGGGCTTTATAATTCTCGTTTTTCTTAGTTAAGTAGTAGTATAAAACACAATCAGGAACACTCTATAAGGAAAAGAAATTATTTCTGAGCATACAATGAAATAAAATTTTTAAGAAATCAAGGAACACTTTCAAGGAAAATCTCTGGTATTCTCAAAGTATAAACTGAAGGAAACAAACATGGCCAGCACATTAAGGCATATCTAGACTCTAAAAATATATACATTATACCTACTATTTTAATGAACAATTACAGTTGGCTTAATCCAAAGTATGTAAAAGATACCAGGAATTATCAGAAACATTCAAACACTTTCTTATTAACCAATAACTAAATTCCCCTTCTTACAGCATATATGTAAATATTCAGAGTTTCTTTAAATATTTTGCTCAAAAACATTACATCCAATCCACTGTGAAAAGAATTCAGAGGAAATCAGGACTCTGATATTTTAATTAGAAATTTAATAAGGTTCAAAAAGTATTGTAATCTATGTCTTTTTAGGGAACTATAGTATCAGGTCATTTTTGATTAACCATGAAAATAGTCTGTATTCTGTGCTTAGGATTTGGTATCACATAATTGTAAATGGCACTACACCAGTCACATGAGAATCTTTTCTGTGAAGCCCATTGCAAAAAAAACTACTTAACTACCTCTGTGTATTAGAGCACAAAACTTTCAAAGTAGCAGCCATCACAAACTTATAAACATTCTCAATGTAAACTATTTCTTACCTTCCTTTCCAAGTAGGATGCAATTAGTCCAAAGTTTTTAGGATGCTGGATAAACCTAAGTAAAAAAAAAAACAATAACACACACACATACACATAACATTTTAACAACTTAAAAAGAGGGAGAAAAAAACCTCTGGAACAAAAATGTTATGGTACAGACTAATTCCCCATGAGTCCTACTGACAACCTGAGGAACAACTGCAGAATAACTGGAGTCTTTTAAAGGGTACCGATTCCTGGGCACCATCTACCAGGAACTGCCTGGATTAGTCTATGGGTAGAGCTCAGAAATGTGTACCTTTAAAAAGTACCCTTAGAGCCAGAACAGATGGCCAAGTGGTTAAAGTTCAACACTCTCACCACTTAGGCAACCAAGGTTTGGTTCCCATCACAGAACCATATCACTCATCTGTCAGTAGCCATGCTGTGGCAGTGGCTCACATAGAGGAACTAGACGGATTTATAACCAGAACATACAACTAGGTACTGGGGCTTCGGGGAAGGGGAAAAAAATAGAGGAAGATTGGTGATAGCTGTTAGCCCAGGGTGAATCTTTCCCAGAGGAAAAAAAAAGAAAAAAAAAATTAAAAAGCACCCTTAGGTGATTCAGACACCACCCAAGTTTGGGTACCACTCTTACCATGACTCCATAACCTCAGTTCTTACCTGTTACCATAGTCCTACCTATAAACATATGGGAACATCATATCAAACCTATATTCTCTACTTTCCACAGTATCCATTCAAATGCTAAAAGGGGGCCAAGTTTTTGGGGAAACAGTTCAATTTACAAGTAAAGACCAAATACTTCTCACTAACTTATGTAAGCTTCCATTAGAGAAAAAAACTTAAATTACTTGTCCTTAAAGATCTCCTTTTCATGGTCAGTCCAAACATTCATAAACTGCCTCTCTTTATAAACCTTCATAGGGTCCTCCATAAGCCCATTCATGTTAATGAACTTGACCCGTCTTTGTTCTGCATCAAACATCATAGGCGGGATCACAGAGAGCTGCCGCATTTGTTTCTCATTATTCTGGGGGCAAAAAAAAAGCAATTTACATAGAATAAAATTTAAAGAGGACCACAGACCAGCTGTCTTAATATACATTAAAAAAACACCTATGTGGTTTAATGACAATAGTAGTGCATACCATAACATCTAACATATAGTAATTACTCATATATCTAATAAATATTCATTGAATGAATTATAGACGCAGAGTGTATACATATTATTTTTTTATAATCCACTACTACAATTTGAGAAGAGTTCTTTACTTAATCCAAGTTGATCTTCAGATAATAGAATTTTAGATCTAACGGACATAAAGTAATGTCAAGTTTATTAAAGCAATGACCTTATGAAGCATTTAATTATATTAACAGTCTCATTTTAAGAAGTCTTAACATCATTTTGGAGAAGATATCGTAATGTCATGTTAGAGAACAATGAATAGAAAAATAAGCAACAGGCACCAAAATCTTAAGGCCATTGATTTTAAATTAACTAAACTCACTTAACTATTAAATACATTTTGCTAATCCTACTTAATCTTTCCATTGAAAATTTAAGACTATTATCCACAGAATTTCAACTAAAACTTTATTACATCTAGACAATTTATTTTCCACAAAGTTTAATTTAGTAAGTTTACTAGCACAAACTTCCATGAAAAAACTTCTACCAGAATTACAAGTATTGACCCTAATACAAGGCTAGGTTTTTTCCTAAAACTATTCATCACAGAAGTGGATATTGCCTTATAGTCAAAGCCTTACAAGGTCTCTAATTTTATGGGGTACTCTCAAACAGTTTCAATACCAAAGTACAGTTTGGGGCAGACACATTAGCTTGAAATCACCTAAATTGATACTAGTTTGGGATGTTTACAGATGTTCCTTAATGGAATCAGTCAAAAAACAAGCACAGAAATTTAACATAGATTTAGTCATCATTGCAGGGGTTATGGCTACAAATTTTGAAATATATAGCAATGCAATAACTGTCTTTGATCATTACTTAAAAGGACCACTACATTCAAATAAGTACAACCTTCAGAATTTAGAGGTGAGGTTTTAAAAATGCCATGTTAAAGCCAAAACGAGCAAAACTCAATAGACAGTACATGGCTTTTAGGACAGATCTTAAGAGAAGTTTGAACACAGCTAAGAAGACTCAGTGTTAGGGACTGAAATTCACTCTTACTCAACACTGATTTATTAACATCACATCCTCTCTCTCCCAGGCTCACTTAGCTAGAGAGCACCCTTTAGAGATCCCACCAGCACCTCAGGTCCACAACCGAACATACAAACATCTGCAAAATACATGCTCCTTTGCTATTTTAGGAAATAGCACCACCAGCTCAGTCCTCTAACCTAGAAACCAGAGAGTCATTTTCCATTTCTCTTCCTTCTCACTCCCACATTCAATTCACCCACCTTGTCCTACCCAGTCCACCTAATCTCTCCTAACCCCTATCCCCTCCTATATATTCCTACCACTGTTGCCCTGACTCAGGTCCTTTTCTCATGTAACAGCCTCCTCAACTCTTTCCAGGCTTCCTTGCTGCCAAAACTATCTTTGTAAAATGATAATATGATCATCTGATTGCCTTGTTTGAAACTTTCAACTGTTGACCACAGTCTTTGGAACTGTCCAAATTCGGTAAATTTTCCCTCATTTATATACAAACACACTCTCAGTTCCTGGGGTAAGAGGCTAAAAGGCCTGAATAATTAATGAATTAACTTGAATTAAATCAATTCATTTTCTTACCTCCTGCTCAGAGAGCCCATCAATAATTTCAGAAATCTCATGCTCACTCCTAGCAATGGTGGCTGAAAGACCAGCTCCCCTCTGCCCAACTCTAAATACGAGGGAGAAGTTATAAATATGTTTAAAGGCGTACAAAGAAGACAGGTCAATTAAATTTATACAGATTACTTTTCTGAATGGGACTTTTTTAACCAACTAGAATTCAAAGAACTCTAAAATGCTATTAACTATTTTTAAGTAATATGCTTGAGTCATCTATAAAATTAATAACAATTTAAATGCTGAGATTAAGATTTAAAAGTTACATATCCAAGTTCAAATAGTATGACTATTTATGGGAAACTTCTGGGAAACCACAGTTATTGGTACCATTTCCATTTCAAATAGCAGTCTTTTGTCTGCCTTTCAGAGAACAGAACAGCAGACTTAGAAAAGCACTTTTTTTTTTTTTGAGGAAGATTGGCCCTGCGCTAACATCTGTTGCCAATCTTCCTCTATTTTATGTGGGATGCCCCCACAGTGTGGCTTGACAAGTGGTGCTACCTCCGTGCCCGGGATCCAAACCTGTGAACCCTGGGCTGCCAAAGCAGAGTGTGCAAACCTAACCACTACGCCACCAGGCTGGCCCCCAAACATTCTTTAAAAGATGGAAAGAAACATGGGCTGGCCCCATGGCCGATTGGTTAAGTTCGAGCGCTCCGCTGCAGGTGGCCCAGTGTTTCGTTGGTTTGAATCCTGGGCGCGGACATGGCACTGCTCATCAAACCATGCTGAAGTGGCATCCCACATGCCACAACTAGAAGGACCCACAATGAAGAATATACAACTATGTACCAGGGGGCTTTGGGGAGAAAAAGGAAAAATAAAGTCTTTAAAAAAAAAAAAAAAAAAGATGGAAAGAAACACAACCATCATTCCTTACAAAAACTTAATTGTGATTAAAGTGGCTTACATGACTCTTAGACGAGAGAAAGGAGAAAACTAAAGATTTTACATTTGCAAATACTTATTCTCTAAAAGTAAAAACAAATCAGAAACTATTTACCAGTATTGAAGAATTTAATTACCAATCAACTGAATACTGTTTGATTATGTTGGTACATAATGAAGGACTACGAGATATGCAAGTCTAGTCTTATTAACTGTCATTTCCAAAGGAATGGGTATTTGCAAGAACTGAAGAATTAATTTCAAAATATTCACTTACATTTAGATTCAACAGCATTTTTAAATATAAAAAATTAATATTAAATTCACCAAGACATAATCTTTGCTAGTTGATAATGAAGTTTTATATTCAAAATAAAAGTTCTTTATGAGCTTTCTTAATGATCAGATTCAGGTAACAATAAATACTGTAAAAGACCAACAGTGTGATTCAAACGAGCACAGCATAACCATCAAACTACTTACCGCTGAAACCTTTCTTGCTGTTCTCTTTGTTTTCGAATTTCTGGAAACTGCTTTTCATAGTACTCCCTTGTTTTGCTTTCCTTAGCTTTCCTCCGAGGATTATTTTCTATTCTGTCCACTTTTTTCTCCCATGCCTCCATGAGCTGATCATAACGTTGGCAGATTTTTTGCTCCTATTAAATACCCGTAGCAAAATAATAATTAAACTAAACTCTGTGATTCTGACAAACCTAATACTTTAAAGTAAATACTACTTCTTAAGCCTAAATCAGAAGTACATTTGGCCTATGACAATTGTGAATGAAAAGTTGTCCTTGATCTGAAAGAGGAGAGAGAAGGGGAACTCTGTTTCCTATCAAACATCGACATATAGGGCACACTTTGGCTGGATGTTTTAGTTAATGTTAAGACTATACAAATTAATAAACTAATTGAGGAGCTACTACTAGTAGCTGACCAGCTTTTATTATTTTTTTATAATAATATATGTCTTCACTGTCAAAAAAATTTGAAAATTAAATATGTAAATAGTTGAATCCCAATTACCCAAAGGCAACCATACTAACATTTTGTTGTTATCCTTCCAATCTGTCAGAGAAAACACTCACACTTTTAACCATTCCTCTATTGTTGGAGGTTTTAGCTACTTGCAATTTTTTTGTTATTATAAATAATGCTATATAATAAACATTTTTGACAGTCTGGGAAAGGCAGAAATTGGTTGTACTTCATGATAAAAAAAAATCCAGTGAACTACACAAAACCAAGTATTAATGCTTTTAGAGAAATGAGTAATGTATGATCTCATTTTTTAAATAGAGAAGAAAAGAAAGAACCACCCTCCATTATAGGCATAGAACTGTCTATGTGTCTGACAACACATGGATAGAAACCAGTGTGGAAGGACTCAGGAGAAACTGCTATTGGTCATCTCAAAAAAGTGGCATTAGAGAAGAGAATATTATCTTCCTCCCACTCCATACCACCTCCCCACCTCCATTTCCCAATCATTCTTTTCAACTCCTGTGTCTTTCGCATCCTTCACCTTTTCTCCACCTCTACTGCTACATCCTCAGGCCAGGCCAACTTCACCCCTCATCTAGATTAAAGGAATAGCCTCCTAAATGTCTCCCATGCATTCTTAATGGTGTAGCCAGACGCAAATTCTTAAAATACAAACCTGAACATTTTACTTCCTCATTTCAAACACTAAAAGATGCCCTCAGGATCTAATCCGAAGTCTCCTAGGTGATCTCCAGGACTGTGGACAATCTAGTCCTGCCTACTTCAGCAGCCTCATTCTTACCACACTCCCAGCTCAGTCTAAGCCCAGTCGTCTCTGAACCTGCCACACTCCCTCTACCTCCCAGACCTTCACTTAAGCTGCTCCCTCTGCTTGTCTAAGTTTCTAGAGTCCTGGTTTTCCTATGCAACTTTCCCTTCATGATTCATATCTGTGCTAGCTGCCCCTCTTGCATGCTCTCCCAGTCATCTGTATGTCCTTTACCACAATATGATCACAATACTGTAATTGCCTGCTGACCTGTCTGCCCCCAGTTAACCATAGGTTTCCTAAAGGCTAACATCATATGGCTATCCTGCTCACTTTTGTAGAATAATACGTGGGACAGAGTAAAGAGCCAATAAATATTTATTAAACAAATCAGTGAACATATAAACTTTATAACCAAATAATCTGTGAAGTACGAAAACAAAATCTGTGTTTCTGTGTTGATATCACCAGATAGCAAACTTAGCGATTACCACAATAACAACAAAATTACTGGATAGAAGAAAAGCTTTAGCTAATTTCTTATTTAATATTTGTACGTTCTTGACAAAAATAAAAAATTCAAGACCAGTAATTTAAGATAGCATCTGAAGGTCTAGACTGGCAAATTAGAACACTACACGTTATACACCAAATAAAAGCTGCTGCCTCTCTTGAGCTTTACAATTCATTAAACTGTCAGGTCACTAAATATAATACAAAGTTCACTTTGATGTGAATTAAAGAACATCATTTATTTACTAAACAACTGAATTTAAATGAACCGATAGTCTAACATTAGTATGAACATATTGTGAAAGTAAGAGTACTGATATTATATTTTCTGCAGCTTAATTTCCATGAAGATTATAACCACAAAACTTTTGGACCACAAGTCATATAATAAATATGAAGAACTATTTGAATTTGAAAGAACAGTAACGTCTAATCAACGTAACCACAACTTACCCACATTTGTTTGAGGGTTAAGAGACTAATGTAGATCATCCTATTTCTCTTTCATATGTTTATAATTACTCACCATTTTCTTTATTTTGGCTAGATGAAAATGTTATAATAGGTGACCAAAGAAATCAATTTGATAATGATATTAAAGATGAATTATGGTATCAAAATGTCACTAGAATTAGATTTATATTTAAGTCACATCTGTAGTTACTTTCTAAATCAGTACCTTTTCTCAAAAATAATCAAGACCCACTCTCATTAATAATGGGAAAGCAAATGTCTAAATGAGCATAAATGGGAAAGTTGTACAAATTTCAGTTAACAAGGATAGGACCTCACCCTTTGTTTTCTTGCATGATTTCTTCTTTTAAAAAATAAAATGAGTTTTTTCCTCATCACCTGGTTTCTAGAAGAGAAAAATATGGTTGTATGACATTAAGAAAAAGCACAATTTAATAATGCATTCACTTTTTTTTATAGACACTGAAAAACAAGCAAAGATTGCTTAAGAACATATGATGTAATCAAAGTTAATCTTAATTTTTTCGCCCTGCAAAATAAGACTTTTACAATAATTAGAACTGTCTAATCTTCTTCCCACTCTATAGCAAGATTTTATATAAATAGTTCATTTTCAATTGTTACATCCAATTATAAGGCAAATATTATTTTCAAGTTATAATTACAGACTTACTGATTCTTCTTAAGAATTCTGGTGACATAAACATCTTTGTACACTTTTGGCGGAGAGGAGGTAGAAGACAAGGAAAAGCCTTTAAAGCTACCTCCCTCCTCCGGTATGGCACTGACCTCCCTTCTATGAGAAGGTATACCAGCATAGAGAGAGGTGACTTCTGCTTTAAACAGAAGATTTTCTTCAGTCACAGAAATGACACATCCACTCTAAGAAGTAATGGAGGGCAATGTGACAAGACAAGAAAACTTCTCTTATATCTTAATGTAACAGTTTCAGTTTTTAAATTTGAAGCATTATGACCTTCAAAAACAACGACATGCAGGTTCAAATATAAATATTTATACCCCACCTACTTCCAGAAAGGATTTCAAGCTGATTATTCAAACATAAATACAAAGCCAAGGCAAGTAGAAGTAATTTTTTGGATTATCTGCCACTCAGGACTAACAGTGACACTGGCTCCACTCAAATAAGCATGGACAATCAGGAGCTGGCTATATGAAAAAGTAGCCAAGAGATGAAAAGAATTATTAAAAGGTACATTTGCTATTTCATACAAAGCAAATGACGGTGATGAAAGAATAGCTACTGAACAATTCATATGGATGCATGCAGCTGAGTAAAGGATATTTCACAAGGTGACGGACAGTAGAAGCGTTACGATATATTCAGTTTGCTCTCATTATAATTATGTCATACTCAAAAGAAAATGACAATCAATAAATATAATTTAAAATATTTCCTAAGAATTTAAATGAAGAAATCAGCCAGTCAGTAACCCATCTCAGGTCAGTGTGCTAATAAGCATTGTAGTGGGCAATGTAGATAACATGAAATAAATCAGACAGAGCTGCTCTCCAGCTAATACTGGGGGAAAAAAGAACACAAAACTGAAGGTTTGCGGGAAAAAAAAATCATTAAAAGTATCCAACTACATTTTATCTGCTACTCTCTTTTAAAAGGTGTTAAAACAGCTAAACAGTTCCAAAACAAAGCATATTTTATATGAGTTTTGCCTAACCTACTTCTAAGGGTTGTCAAGACCATAGTAGCATCTCACAGAAAAGTTCTAAGTATATGATTTTTATTACGAACCACTTAACAAAAGTTAAAATTATTCAGATTTCAATTTTTTCATGCATACTACCATGCAAATTATATTTGCCACCAGTTCTGCAAAGTAGTAAACTATTGCACATACTCTCATTAAGAAATCTTTTAAAAAGAAAAAAAGATTATATATATATAAATAGCAATGTGTTCATTAATAACTATACTAGTAAATAATTATAATGTTCTCACTATACTTAATAAAACATAGAGTAAAAATATCACATTTTTATTACAAACTAAGAATAATTCACCTAAAATTCTCTTAAAGTACGATAATGTTTTTCTTAAAAAAGATACCTATCTAGTTTCCTCTCTTACTTCAATGAGATCAAGAAACTAGGTTTTCTTTTCACTTATTTTCTTGTTCCAGAATCTGCATCCATAAAGGCCTCATATCTAGGATGAGCAAGGCTAAGCAAACTACATTCTGGAGCAGTCTCCTCACCCACGTGAGGTGACTGAGCGCTTACAAGGCACCAGGACATTAAATGGCAGAAGGGTCTACAAATACCGTCATTAGCAAGAGTCATGGAAGGGATTTCCCTAGAATAGGATTTTGAATAATGATAAAATGATCCGTGGCACTTCTACTTTGCAATGGCAGATGTGGCTTGGTGGGGGACGGTGTCATCACTAGTCTTAAATGAAAAAGCTTCATTATCTTACTTCATCATGCGCCTTGCAGGTACTCCACTGAAAAAAAGACAAAACAGGAGGCAAAAAATTCAAGCCTCAAGGTAAGCCATTTCAATGTTAAGTATCCACCTTTTTTACTAGCAGATTATAAAACCAGCTAGTTTTATGCAATAATTTATTTCATTTTTTGGCCTCGGAAACTCAAAGCTGTTACCCCAACCCCCAAGAAGCCAGAGGAAGATAACATATAGTAAAACGACAGCAAATTACACAAATCTAAAACACACCTACACTATATTATAATAATATGTCAGCAAATAAAATAAAAATGATCTCTTTACAGAATATACAGTCTTTAACTGAAGAACTCTAAAGATGATAAATACTTACGTCTTGATGTTCTCATGGTACACCTTGGTATCTGATGGCTGGTTATAGAGTGGCTATAAAATAAATCAAATATTTATATATAAAATGTTGTATATATGTCTATGAAGAGACAAAGAAACAATTTATATTTTAATGTAAGCCTAGGTAAAGTACTAATGTCTCTACACAATATGTGCCCTACCAAAAACTCCAGACTTTTGGGTTCCCTGAATAATCTTGTTTACCCCATTTCTTAATAATGCCAGTCCTGTAAGAAAGCTCATAGATCCATTGTATCTCATAATAAATACATTCATTGATAGATTTTTAATTTCAAAGGCCAAGGAAGATTAAGCATTATCATCATTCTAACAGTGTGATTCAAAGAACTTTCTATTTCTGTTCTTACTCCTTCCTCCTTCTACCTGGAGTGACTACATGGCTGCTCAGGCAAAAACCAGCTCGGGATAATGCTTGTGCAAAGGTAACCACATTCGTGCACCATTATTTTAAACTATCACAAACTTACTGCCCAGCTACATCCTCTCATCCCAAAGTAAAGAGATTGGATTCCCTCTTACCCCAAGAAAAACTACTACAAAAAAAGCACTAGAAATGAAAAACGAAATTTCTTACTTACCAGTTCAACTTTTGGGCCAAGACCTTCAAATATTTTATGAGCTTCTTCTGCTTTTTTCTACAGATAAAGACATTAAATTGTATAATTAAAAATTACATCACCTAAGTGCAAAATCAATTGAATAATATTTACCTAAAGACTAATGTGTAGTTGAATTTATCCTTATTTCCAAATATTCTCCTTTCATATGACAGGCTGAAATACTTTCTAATTTTATTTTCATAGCTTCCTCACCAAATTCAGTCAAAGCTTAACATTTGTATTGAAAGCAATACCTAAAGAATTGGTAAGTTCTTAAAAGCAAACAGACATTAAACAACATATTCTAAGGAGAGGAGCAGAGATCCACTGTTAGAAATGAATCCCTCAAACATTCTAAATACTTCAACTTGTGATGTCCTTGATAAAAGTTAAAAAACAGAATACCATAAAGCTGCCAATCTTTACTGTCTAACAGGCCAAATTGATCTCTTTGAAGAAAAGCTTATGATGAGCTTATTTTCTAGTTATTTTTCTAGTTAAGAAAATCTTAGCAATAATCAAACAACAGAAGAAACAACTAGTTAGAATTATTCAAAAGTGTTCAGTAGTAAATAAATGCTGAATTATATATTTTTTACATTCCATTTTCAAAAGTAAAATAATCTAGATCAAAGTCCTATTGAACAGCAATCTTCCTTTAATAGACAAATGAAATACACCAAACTTCGATACTAAAGATGTCTAAACTGGAATTATATGACTAGCAAATGTGTCAGTGGTTCTCAAATCTCTGTCTTGTTCCCAATCATTCTTATTAGTAACAGTGGCTAAATGCCTGCTGCAGAGACTCGTATCTCAATGCATTTGTGGCTAGGAAACTCTCCACGGCTTCTTATATGACATACAAAGAGGAACGGATATCAACCAGTATTCCCCAAGTGTAAAGAGAGACATTCCCTTAAAAAATAAACATTCTCCTTTTCATGCAATTTATCAATCACAATCCATCAGTCAAATATTTATTCAACACGTATTATATGAAAAGAACTACGTTTAACTACCATAGTAAGCACAAAATAGCGTACTATACTTTCTAAACTCCAAGAAGCTTAAAACATTCAGATTAGAAATAAACATAAAAACATCAAATACAAAACTACAAAAATCCATTAAATTTGCATAGCTAATCCTATTTCCGTTGATAGTTTTAGTGCAAAATTTGTCAACATTGGTACTATTAACATCTTGGGCCAGATATCTCTTTGCTGTGGGGGCTGTCCTATGCATTGTAGGATATTTAGTAGTATCCCTAGCCTCTGGTCACAAGATAACAGTAGCACTCCACCCCTCCCCCAAGTTAGGACAATCAAAAAAGTCTCCAGTTGAGAACAAGTGTTCTAAAGTAACTATTAATCTCAAGAAGGCAAAATGTAATTATCACAAAATTCAAATTTACTAGCTTTAGGCATACAGCCATGCACCGCATGACTTTCACTCAGCAATGGACTGCATATACAATGGTGGTCCCTTGAGATTAGTACCATACAGCCTAGGTGTGTAGTAGGCTATACCATCTGTTTGTGTAAGTACACTCTACGATGTTTGCACAATGACAAAATCACCCAGAAATGCATTTCTCAGAACGCATCCCTGTTGTTAATCGACGCACAGCTGTAGCTTAAATAACATACATATATAATTGGCTCTCCATATCCGTGGGTGCCGCGTCTGTGAAGTCAACCAACTGCAGATCAAAAGGTCTACAATAGTTGCATCTGTACTGAACATCTACAGACTTTTTCCTCTTGTCATTATTCCCTAAACAATAGAGTATAACAACTTTTTACATAGCATTTACCTTGAATTAGGTATTACAAGTAATCTAGAGATGACTTAAAGTATATGAGAGGGTGTGTGTAGCTTATGCAAATACTATGCCATTTTATATGAGACTTCAGCATTGTGGATTTTGATATCCACCAGGGGGTCCTGGAACCAATCCTCTGCAGATACCGAGGGATGTCTACAACACCATCACAGATGATAAATTTGGAAATATCTAGTACCTGCAACTAACTCTCTAGACTGAAGAGTTTTTAAATTTGCTTCCTCAAGGCATTCTATATTAGAGTCTACCAAGAACAGGAAGGCTAAGTGAAACTGTACACAAATAACACTGAGAGACAAAGAAGTAAAATTATATCATGGCAAATATTTACTAGTATTCTACTATATAAAGACACTAACCTTTTCAGGGTTAATTTTAAACGATGATATTTAAGATGTTTGCAGACATCTTAAGATTTAAGTTTTGCAAAGTTTTATTCAATATTCGACTTCATGTTTGCTTAATTGCTAAGAACAGATTAACCTATCAATAGTTTGGCAGAAAAAATTTTAATTAAAAACCTTCACATTTCCATATTATAATTTTTTTTTTTTAAAGATTGGCACCTAGGCTAACAACTGTTGCCAATTTTCTCCTTTTTTTTTTAAGGATTGGCACCTGGGCTAACAACTGTTGCCAATATTTTTTTTTTTTTTTCTGCTTTATCTCCCCAAACCCCCCCAGTACACAGTTGTATATCTTAGTTGCAGGCCCTTCTAGTTGTGGGATGTGGGATGCCGTCTCAACGCGGCCTGACGAGCAGTGCCATGTCTGCGCCCAGGATCCGAACCCTGGGCCGCAGCAGCAGAGCGCGCAAACTTAACCACTCGGCCATGGAGCCGGCCCCCTCCGTATTATAATTTTTATTCTAACTCTATAGATAGAATTCATTAATTCCTCAAACATATGTTGAGTATGTTCTATCTGCTAGACAGAAAACAATGAATAAGATAGCGCTTCCCAATGTAGGAAGATAAGGGATCTTGAAAGGCTTCACAAGGAAATGATACTTGAGCTGGGTCATGAAGCACAAATGCGCTCAACAGACAAGAAAGAAGACAGCAGCATGCCTGAAGACAGGGGCAACATCATGATGCAGAGGTACTAAGAACTTCAGGGGAATAGTCAAAACCTGTTCTGGTAGGATGACACTAAGAAAAGAGTATCAGGTCAACAGCCAGGCAGGTAAGGATGTAAGCATACAAAGCATAGGATACTCTATAGAAAGTGGGAAATCATCAAAAGGTTTTATTTGGAGAATCACATAAAGGGACTCAAATATGAAGGATGGGTTAGAAAGAAAAAACACTGAAGAAAGGAAACTCAGTATCTATGTGAGAGATGAGGGCTACTGCTAAAGGAGAAAGAAGCAATTAACCAGACCAATAGTTAGAAGGTAGGACTGATGCTCTTCATTGTAACTCAATCTACAGAGTGGCAAAGAGAGAGAAATAGATAATTCCTAGGACAGTGGCCAAGGAAAGTAGAGGCTGCTGGAACTAAGCATACTCTGCACTGTCAATCCCTTTCTTTCTTCTGGTCACATTAACCTGCAAATAATTCAATCAAAATACAAACAAGATGTTTTTGAAAACTACACTCCCTTTTCTGTATGTATGAAGTGAGAGCATTTACAAATATTTTTGGAACCTACAAGTGGGAAGGGCAATAGCAAAATGAACTGTTAGAAATAGGCCAGAAGATCTATTTAAAGACCAAATGTATCTTACTTAGTCTGAAGTTTAAATATGATGCAAGGCAATTTTTCTCCCAGGAAGCTACTTTAAAATTAACAGCCACTTTTGGGTAGTTTTCTTCCTCCCACTAACTTTCTAAATAAAACAAAGATGCCCTATACAAGACAATAGCCCCTATCTCTTAAACCATATTTGGCTTAATTCCCAATCACATGAGGGAGATGGACTCTTATCATTCCCATTTCTCCTCGCCTATGGTGTCAAAATAGATAAGGTCATTCATTACAGAAAACTAAAGAGATAGTGAAGGTCTTACTGAAGGCAGCATGGTAAGGCAGAAAAAGCATCAGAGAATTAGTAGTGAGAAAGCCTGTGTCTAGCCCAGCTGTGCTATCACCACTTCACATCCAGGAACTTCTGCTATAATTTTATGACTGCACAAGTACAACCACAGCAGATGATCAGTACCAAGGTACACAAAAAGAACATATTTTGTAAAAGCTGATTTCCACAGTTACTGTGAGTTTACAGTAGTCTTCACTGTAAGTCTAGTATTAAGACAGATTTCAGGTTTGGTGGCTGTTCTGTTCTTCACAGAATGCACAACACAGCAAACTGCTTATGTAAACACTACAATGAAAAGGAGAGGTCTGAAAGGAGTTTTAAGTTTTATTGATGGGCAGCAATAAACATTTATTATACTAATTAATGAAAAAATATATATATATATATAAAAATTAAGCACAAAGCAAATCCTCTATCAGATCTTGTTCAATAGTTTTCAGTCATCACAACCTCGTCAGGCAATTACAGAGTTCACTAATATTGGAACTGTTTATTAGGCCTGTAAGACAAGGCTAATTAAGACATTTAATCAATTAATAAATATCATTAAATTCAATTTATTTGAAAATTAACTTGTACTAAGAAGTCAACGTGTTATTTTACAAGATTATTTTCCACTGTTACCAGCTCTAATCCCTATTTACTTTATCCCTGAGGTCATAAACTGGCCATGAAGCCAACTGGCCCACGTAAGTGTTTTATTGTTCTACAGAGTATTTTTAAAAAGCAGGAGATTTCACATAAAGTTCCATGTTCCTGGCTTCTCTTAAACAAGGGAGCACCTGTGGACTCTGGACCACATCCCTGCATGACCCTGGAATCACTGCCCCTCTAGGCATGCCATGAGCCAGTCCTCACCACTTACTGCCCTTCACCCTCATTAGACAGATCTTCATGTAGATTGTTCTATACATTCAATTAACTGGACTAATACTGAACCCAGCCAAGAAAATAATATTAATTGCTCACACTTTTACCTGCCCATGACACTTACCATTATCGTATCACATATCTGATGCTTTTCAGTTATCTAAACACATACACACATACATGTATATCTGAGTCTAAGATCATTTCTATAAATGTTTATTTAATGACTAATTCACAGTTGCTTTTCATAAGAAGAATTTCCTTTAGGATCTGGGCTATTATAAAAGTTACAGGCTGCCTGTGTAAGATATACTGATTCTGATGACTCCACTCACTACAAGGCAAATAAAATTGAAACACCAATCCAAAGTTCTGTCTTTAGCTAACAAGCCTGTTCTCTCCCACAGTACTAAAAGTATATTATTCTTTTTTGGGACTGGGGACTTCTAGAAGCCGAATGTTAAGCAGCTCTGTTGGAAAGTTTTCTTTATATTAAGATGAAATCAGTTTCCCTTTAACTGCTAGTTCTTGGGCTTGATTTCAGCCAAAAACTAACTTTGACATCACAAAATTATTCACAGAATTGAGGCCTGGCTTTCATAAACCCATGCACACTTTTAATTGTGAGTATGAAACAAGAAACTGTTTTAATAAACTTAAACAAGTAAAGTCTACCTAAAGGTCAATGGTTTCATACTTTATAACTAAGATTCAAAGCACAGCCCAACTATCAATTCTGAAGCTGATAATGTAAGTCATTTCCACATCCAATGATCCATCTCTACTAGAATGGTGTCAGTATTTGGCATTAAATGTTCCTATAAAGTGAAAAACTACCGAATGGCTGTTTTGTATTATGTGCTACAAACTTGATTGCCAGTATTTATATAACGGGAGAGAGACTCAGCCAATAAAATTATTTTTATTGGCTCTCATTAAATAATATTCTCTCTCATTGAATAATATTTATACAATATAAGATGTCAATGAAGCATTAAATAATTTAAGACACAACTGTCAACTTTTCTTCAATCTATTAGGAAAAGACACCAACTTCAGTCAATTAAAGTTTAAGAAAATTAAAATTTATAACAGAAATCAGGTTTTAATACAACTAACATCACCACAGAACACACTGATAACTGGAAACGGCACAATCAAGTGGTTTTAAAGGTCTGTGCCATCAGAGACAGCATGAGCTTACCCGATTCTCATCATAAATAATCTGGACAATACTGCGGTGTTTCTGCTCCACAGGAGGAGGGGACACAGGCTTCTCGGGCTCAGGGGGTTTAGCCGCTTCTTCTTCAAGCTGTTGCTAAGAAACACAAAGAGGAAGAGTCAGGCATCTGCTGCATGTCACCCCCACCAGGAGTTAATCAGCAGAGGTAACACATGCTACTGAGTAATGCTTTGCTGATTCTATAGAGTAATCATTTAATCTCCTAGGGTCTAATGGACACAACGGCTCTAATAAATCCAATCAGATTTATTTTGACTAGTAACTAAACAACATAAATCATCACTAGATAGATAAATCCTTTTATATTTTAATTCTGATAAATTCAAAGCAAAATAATAAGAGAAACGAAACGTATGAAGGCATCCCATATATCTGTATCACAATGACCTTTTGTGGCACTGGCAAAACACTTTTATATGTTATAGATACACAGTATGTGTTAATGTCTGGTGGAGAGAGTATGGTAGAAGTGTTTAAGGTTTAATCTTTAACTCAGCACAGCACCAAGCTCTCCTCACCCTCCACCCCCTTCTCCCCTCCCCTGCTAACCTTTATATTTTGTAGTCGAGAGGCACTGGCAAAACCACAAGAATACGGACTGCCAGGGTGTGCAATTACAAAGCAGAAAGCTATCTGTATTACTCTGCCTGGGCTTCAGCCTTAGGGGCACCATTCACAAGTGGTACAATCCTAGGACCCTTTCTAGGTCCTTACCTCCATCTTGAACGAGCATATAAACCACTCACATGTAAAGCAGGAATATTAATAGCACCTATCACATAGCTTTGTGAGAGGATTACCATAAATGTCCAATAAATACTAGGTACAATTATTAACAAAGTAAAGCAGAGACTTTGCTTGGTTCACTGCTTTTTTCTCTTCAGCACCTAAGCCAGTGCCTGATAGCGAGTAAATGCTCAACAAACAGCAACATGAATATAGTATAAGTTCGCTGCCTAATATAATAAAAAAGATATTAGGGCAAGATGTTAAGTCTACTAAAGGCCCAAAGGAAAAATTGTCTATACTACTAATATAACTAACACTCAAGGCTCCTAGTCATATAAATCATACCACACCCAAATGAAAGCATAAAAATCCTCCAGCAGAGGGGGCCGGCCCTGTGGCCGAGTGCTTAAGTTCTGCTTAAGCTCTGCTTTGGCGGCCCAGGGTTTTGCTGGTTCGGATCCTGGGCACAGACATGGCACCACTCGTCAGGCCATGCTGAGGCGGCATCCCACATGCCACAAGTAGAAGGACCCACATCCAAAAATAAACAACTATGTACCAGGAAGCTTTGGGGAGAAAAAGGAAAAAATTAAATCTTTTAAAAAAAAAATCCTCGAGGAGAGATGTTCAGTGACCACTTCTACTTGGGAATTGAAAGTACTCTTACAGTCTGCTATCTGTATAAGCAAAAGACAGATATTTAGAGTCGTGAGTTCATTTTTATGGGAATGAGTTCTTCAACCATGCCCTTTCTTTCCTTTGCCCAGAGAGCCTTCTTTTAGAATCTCTATGAAGTAGTTGTAGAGAAAGGAATAAATAAGCTTCAGGAAATCACATTTTGTTCTTAGCACCTAAGTAGCCCTGGAACAAAGCCATTAAAACAAAAAGGCTAAAAACAAAATTAAAAAATGCAAACTTTCCTCACCTATTTGTTCTCTTACATTAACTTTAGAATAATTTAGCAAATAATTAAATAAATAATTTAGCTGGAATTTTTAGTGAGACGGTATAAAACATATGAATTAACTTAGGATTAGCACATGACATTATTTCTTTATTTACTCAAGCTGTCTTTTACATTCCTCAATAAATACTGGAGGTCCCGTACATCTCATGATGATGATATGTTCCATTATTTTCAATTACTATAATGGGTTATGTGTTATTGAGCACTTACTATGTGCCACATATTGTATAATACAGTCATTGTCCCAACTCATAAAACAACTACATAACTTAGTGTGATTACTAATAATATTATTACCATTTTACAACAAAAGAAACTAAAGAAAACACCAGACCAGACCAACACCAACCTAGCAGAATCAGACCCACTAAGACTTAAAAGAATTGTCAGGCATATTATTATAAATTTAACATGGCCCAATAAATAAAAGAGGGTTCAACATATTAAAAGAAAAACAAAAAGCAAGAAATATTTAATGACTAAGCAGATTTAAAACTAAGCCAAAAAGAAATTCCAGCAATAAAAATATAATTATTGAAATTGAAGATATATTTGACAGGTTAGATATAACCAAAAAGAGAAATGAAAACTAAAGGACAGAAATGACAAAACTGCCCACAATGTAGCCAAAAGAAGTAAAAATGGGGGGGGGGGGGGGGGAGCAATTAAAAGACATGGAAAACAAGAGTGATGTTACACCTAATGGGAATTTCAGAAGGAGATAAAGAAACTGTAAGAAAGGGTTTTGTAAAAAAGATAATGGCTTAGAATTTTCTAGAGCTGATGAAAAACTCTACCACATTCAGGAAGCCCAATGAATCTCAAGCTGGGTAGAGTCAAAAAAAGAAAGAAAGAAAGAAATTAAAAAAAAAACCCAATCCTAAATAAGTCAATAAAAGCAACAGGACCCAAAGAAAAAGATATTGAAAGCAGTCAGAGAGAAAATTAAGAAATTTTATCCACAAAAGTAGAAAAATTAGACTAAGGACTGGTATGTCTTAGCAATGAAAGCCATTAGCAGTGTACTGAAAAACAGAGAAAAAAACATTTACCAAGCAAAAATATCCATCAATGAACAGGCATAAATAAAAGGCAACATTCAAGTCATAAAAACAAAACAAATACTGAATTTGCCAACTAACAGATTCTGACTAAATTCTAAAAGATGTCCTTCAAGAAAAAGCATGCACCCCCAAATGGAAGATCTACGTTGTAAGAAGGAATGATAAACAAGTAAGATGACAAACGTAGGTAAACCTAAATGAACACTGACTATATACAATAATAATGTTTTAGGCAATTTAAAAAAAGCAAGAAAGAACTAAAATATATGATAACAATAGCATAAAAGTTGGGATGAAAGAGAAAGAAATCACAAAGTTCTTTGCCCTCATATTACGCAAGAAGATAGTTAAGCTATTAATTAGTTTTAGGCTTCAAGTTAAATAGGCTGTTAAAATTTCTGGGGGAGGGGCTGGCCCCATGGCCTAGTGGTTAAGTTCGCGCGCTCCGCTGCAGGCGGCCCAAGTGTTTCGTTGGTTCGAATCCTGGGCAAGGACATGGCACCACTCATCAAACCACGCTGAGGCAGCGTCCCACATGCCACAACTGGAAGGACCCACAACGAAGAATATACAACTATGTACCGGTGGGCTTTGGGGAGAAAAAGGAAAAAAAAAAAATTTCTGGGGGAACTACTATAAACAAAGAAATATTGTATAAAATCCAAGCTGGGGGGAAAAAGAAAATGGAATAAGACAAATCATCAATCTAAAATAAGGATTGGAAAAAACAAACAAGAATACCAACATCAGCATCAGAAAGACAAACAGAAAGCATAAAACAAAATAGTTAAAAATAATTGGGATACTACCAATCATCATAGTCAGTTTAAAACAACTACATTATCCTGTGGTAAGACAGGTTGTCAGATTGAATTATAATAAGAAAAAAACCCAGCTATACACCTATATAAGAGGTACACCTTAAACATAAAAGCACAGAAAGTAAAAGAAAGGAAAAAGATAAACTAACAAATATCAACCAAAAGAATGCTGATCTAATTACATCACTATCAGGCAAAAGAGACCTAATGGTAAAAAGAATTATAAGAGATAGAATGTCATTACCTTATACTAGAAGGTTTCATTGACCAGAAAACTAAGAATTATAAACTTGTATAATCTAAAATAAGAGCCTCAAAATACATAGGATAAAAATTGAGAATTGGGAGAAAATATATGCAAATCACATATCTGACAAGGGGTTAACATCCTAAATATATAAAGAGCTCACACAACTCAACAGCAAAAGAAAAAACAATCTGATTAAAAAATGAGCAGAGGAACTGAACAGACATTTTTCCAAAGAAGATACACAGATGGCCAAAAGGTACATGAAAAGATGTTCAACATCACTAATCATCAGGGAAACACAAATCAGAACCACACCAGGGTATCACCTCAACCTGTTAGAATGGCTAAAATGAAAAAGACAAGAAACAACAAATGTTGGAGAGGATAAGGAGAAAAAAGAACTCTCATGCATTGTTGGTAGGAATATAAATTGGTACAGCCACTACGGAAAACAGTATTATGGTTCCTCAAAAAATTAAAAATAGAACTACCATATGATCCAGGAATTCCACTTGTGGGTATTTATCCAAAGAAAATGAAAACACTAACTCAAAAAGATATATGTACCCCCCCCATATTCACTGTAGCATTATTTATAATAGCCAAGATATGGAAACAATCTAAGTGTTCACCAACAGATGAATGGATAAAAAAATGTGCTGTAGGGGCTGGCCCCATGGCCAACTGGTTAAGTTCGCGTGCTCCGCTGCAGGCAGCCCAGTGTTTCGTTGGTTCGAATCCTGGGCACAGACATGGCACTGCTCATCAAACCACACTGAGGCGGCGTCCCACATGCCACAACTAGAAGGACCCACAACGAAGAATATACAACTATGTACCGGGGGGCTTTCAGGAGAAAAAGGAAAAAGATAAAATCTTAAAAAAAAAAAAAAAAAATGTGGTGTATATACACAATGGAGTATTATTCAGCCATAAAAAAACCGAACTGTTGCTGTTTGCAACATGGATGGACCTTGAGGCATTATGCTAAGAGAAATGAGTATGATGGAAAAAGACAAATACCATGTGATCTCACTTATACGTGAAACCTAAAAAACAACAACACAAAGCTCATAGATGCAGAAAACAGCTTGGTGGTTGCCAGAGGCGGGGGGAAGGGGAGGTGAAAGGAGTCAAAAGGTACAACCATTCCAATTATAAAATAAGTAAGTCACTGTAATGTAATCTATAACATGGTGACTATAGTTAATAATACTCTGCTGTATATTTGAAAGTAACTAAGAGAGTAGACTTTAAAAGTTCTCCTTGGGGGCCAGACCTGTGGCCGAGTGGTTAAGTTCGCACGCTCCACTTGGCAGCCTGGGGTTTCGCCAGTTCGGAACCTGGATGTGGACATGGCACTGCTCATCAGGCCATGCTGACGCAGCATCCCACATAGCACAACCAGAAGAACCCACAACCAGAATATACAACTATGTACTGGGGGGCTTTGGGAAGAAGAAGAAAAAGAAAGAATACTGGCAACAGATGATAGCTCAGGTGCCAATCTTTAAAAAACAAATAAAAATTTTTTAAAAATTCTCCTTACAAGGAAAACAAATTCTGTAACTATGTATAGTAGTGATCACTTCACAACATATACAAATATCTAATCAATATGTTGTAAGCCTGAAGCTAATATAACATTGTATGTCAATTATATCTCAATTTTTTGAAAAACTGAGAAATACTAGGAGAGAGAAATCCAAAATCATAGTGGTGATTTGGTAAGTTTCAGACAAAAATGAGACAAGACAGAGCCAGCCCTGATGACCTAGTGGTTAAAGTTCAGCACGCTTCACTTTGATGGCCCAGGTTTGGTTCCTGGGCACGGAACCACACCACTTGTCTGTCAGTAGCCATGCTGTGGCGGCGGCTCACATAGAAGAACTGGTAGAATTCACAACTATACACAATTATGTACTGGGGTTTTAGGGGGTAAAAAAGGAGGAAGACTGGGAACAGACGTTAGCTTAGGGTGAATCTTCCCCTGCAAAAAGAAAAATGAGACAAGACAGATAATTTTTTAAAGAATATACATTCGTCTCAACTATGACCAGAGTATTTTTATGAAACCTGATCATCATGCTAGGCCAAAATTCAATAACCAAAAATTTCAAAAGACTGGGTATTAGAGACCATACTCTCTGGCCACAATAAAGTTAGAAATCAAATAACTAAAAATAGTCAAGAAAAAATTTACACACCTAGAAATTTAAAAACACTTCTAATTGATACAGAGGTCAAAAAAGAAACTGCAGTGGATAATAAAAAGTATCACAATGAAGCTAAAGTAGTGCAGACAATAATACAGAGGGAAAAAAAGAACTAAAAAATTAATGTGTTAAGAAGTTATAAAAGAATACAATATAACCAAAGAAAGGAAATAAGAAACAGAAACTTATCACATAAAAGATACAATTAGGGGCTAGCCCCACGGCCAAGTAGTTAAACTCATGCACTCAGCTTCAGCGGCCCAGGTTTTCTCTGGTTCAAATCCTGGGCATGGACACGGCACTGCTCATCAGGCCATGCTCAGGCAGCATCCCACATTCTACAACTAGAAGGACCCACAACTAAAATATACAACTATGTACTGGGGGGAATTGGGAAGAAAAAGCAGAAAGAAAAACAAATTATCTCTATAAGCTAAGACATGAACAAAGAGAACAGTTCAGTAGTTCACAGAGAGGAAGGGGGTGCGGGGGTGGGCACAAGGGGTGATGGGGCACATTTATATGATGACTGACAATAATGTACAACTGAAATTTCACAATGTAATAAATTACTATGACCTCAATGAAATTAAAAAATAAGAAAAAGATTAAAAAAAAAAATATCTCTAGGGGCTGGCCCACTGGTGCAGCAGTTAAGTTCACACGTTGCACTTCAGCGGCCTGGGGTTTGCCAGTTCGGATCCTGGGTGCGGACCTACGCATGACTTGTCAAGCCACGCTGTGGCAGGCGTCCCACATATAAAGTAGAGGAGGATGGGCATGGATGTTAGCTCAGGGCCAATCTTCCTCAGCAAAAAGAGGAGGATTGGTGGTGGATGTTAGCTCAGGTCTTATCTCCCTCAACAACAACAATAAAAAATCATCTCTAGAAGAAATAGAACTGAATTAAAAAGAGAAAAAAGTTGAATCACTAATTTTAAAAATCTGTTCACACACACACACACACAAAAATACCCACTAGACCCAGCTGGTTTTACCAAGTTCTATCACACACACAAGGAACAAATAATTACAATCTTACTCAAACTATTTCAGAGTTTAGAAATGCTATAACATTAGCATGACCTGTTACCAAACTAGACAAGAGGAGTACAAAAAAAGAAAATTACAAGCTAATCTCTCTCACAAGTAAGAAGACACAAAAATCCCAAAATAAATATTGTTAAAGCAAGTCCAGCAACTTATAAAATATAGATAACACATCAGATTGACTTAGTTAGGTTAAACCCAGAAATCCACAGGTGATTTAACACTAGAAAAATGATTATTGTACTTCATTGCATTAATATATTAAAGGAGAAAAATTATATGATCAGCAAACTTATGCAGAAAAAGCATTTGATAAAATTCAACATCTCTTCATGATTCAAACTCCTAGCACACTAGAATAGAAGGGAATTTCCCAACCTGATGAAAAATGTCTACAGAAACGGACATAATTGTTGGAAAAAGTAAAAGGCATTCCTTTAACAGCAGAAAAGAACAAAATAATAACTTTCAATGTGTATTGCAGTCTTAACCAGATGGCAATAGAAAAGGAAAAGGTTTAAGAACTGGAAAGGAAGAAATAAAACTGTCTTTTTTCTTTTTTTTACTGTTGATATGACCTTTACCTACAGAGAAAGACTAAAAGAATCTATAAATAATTTACTAGCAATAAAAGGATAATCTAGGGTGGTTGCTGGTCCATATATTAAAAATAAATAATAATCAAATGCAACAGTTAGAAAAATATAATTTAAAAAAATATTATTAACAATAGCATCAAAATTATAAGGTACCAAGACTTGAATCTAACACAGCCATATAAAATATTTATGAACAGAAAGTAACAAAACATGAAAGACCTCCTAAATAAATGGACAGATACACCCTATTCATGGATTAGAAGACTCAGTATCATAAAAATATCATTCCCCCCAAATTGATCTCTATATTCTATTATGATTCCAATGAAAATTCCAGAAAGATGTTTTAGAGAACCAGAACATGTGATTCTAAAAGTTACATGACATGGTAAAAAACTTTAAATAGCTAAAACATGCTTGTAGAATTGGGGCTTTCCTTGCTGGAAAAAAAAGAATTATTATAAAGCTCTAGTAAGTAGGAGAATATCTATTGTTTTTCTGCATCAAAACCAAAAAGAGAACATATCACAACTAGAAGGACCCACAACTAAAATATACAACTACGTACTTGGGGGATTTGGGGAGAAAAAGCAGGAAAAAAAAAAAGAAGATTGGCAACAGTTGTTAGCTCAGGTGCCAATCTTTTAAAAAAACAAAAATAAAAACAAAAACAGGTCAATAAATAAGAACACAAAGCCCAGAAAACAATATAGACACAAACCTTAATTATAATAGAGCTACAGTTGTAGAATAGCTGGGAAAGGATGAACTTTTCAATTAATTATCCATACAGGAAAAAATGAATGTTGACCCCTTTGTTGAGGCAGACACAAAAAAATCAATTTCTGGTGGATTAAGAATAATGTGAGAAGCAAAAATGTAACTTTTAAAAAGACAATATAATAAAGTATTCTAATGACATCAGTATAGTCTTATATAAAGTCTAAAGAAATACTCTTCACCAAAAAACACTATTAGGCTCAAAGACCTAAATGTAGGAACTGTGACTATAAAATTCATGGAAGAAAACACAGGTATAGATCTTTGTGACCTTGGATTATGCAATGGTTTCTTAGATACGACGCCAAAAGCAAGGTGATGAAAGTAAAAATAAACTGGAGGGGCTGGCCCCCGTGGCCGAGTGGTTACGTTCGCGCGCTCCGCTGCAGGCGGCCCAGTGTTTCATTGGTTCGAATCCTGGGCAAGGACATGGCACTGCTCATCAAACCAGGCTGAGGCAGCGTCCCACATGCCACAACTAGAAGGACCCACAACGAAGAATATACAACTATGTACTGGGGGCTTTGGGGAGAGAAAAGGAAAAAAATAAAACATTTAAAAAAATAAAAATAAAAAAATTAACTGGACTTAATCACAATTAAAAACTTTTGGCCCTGGTAAGATTCAGTCCTGCATAGCTGTTTTCTACTACAAAAGTCGTTTATCTCCATCTGCCTTCTCTCTCACCTAAGAGCCAGACACCACTCCAGAGAAGATTCAGTGCAAATGGACATGAGGCCCCTGAGGCCCCAGTACTATCTTTTCAGCTGCGAACTAAAGGCCAACAAAGATTATCACTTTAAAGTGGTAATGATGAAAATGAGCATGTCATCTTTAAGAACAGACAGTTCAAGGGCTGGTAGAAAGGATGAATTGCATTGTTGAAGCCGAGGCAATGAATTATGAAGGCAGTCCAATTAAAGTAACACTGCCACTTTGAAAACATCTGAACAGCCAATGGTTTCCCTCCAGGACTTTGAAATAACACTACCTGTGGCCTAAATGTGGTTCAGGGCCTGTACATATTGATAGACAGCACTTAGTAGCTGTGGAAGAAGATGCAGAGTCAGAAGACGAAAAGGACGATGTGAAACTAAGTATATCCAAAAGGTAACATGTCCCTGGAAGCCGTAATGAGGTTCCACAGAAAAAAGTAAAACTTGCTGATGAAGATGATGAAAAAACTGAAGAAAAAGCTCCAGTAAAGAAATCTACATTAGACTCCAGCCAAAAAAGCACAAAAGTCAAACCAAAATGGAAAAGACTCAAAACAATCAACACCAAGATCAACAGGTCAAAATCCTTCAAAAAACAGGAAAAAATTCCTAAAACACAGA
The DNA here is from genome assembly GCF_021613505.1 of Equus quagga. Lineage (NCBI taxonomy): Eukaryota > Metazoa > Chordata > Mammalia > Perissodactyla > Equidae > Equus > Equus quagga. The sequence continues at coordinate 58,921,349 of NC_060277.1, forward strand.
TAGGACCTAGTTCTGTAGAAGACATTAAAGCAAAAATGCAGGCAAGTCTAGAAAAAGTACACTGGTAAATTAAGCCCAAAGACGGGAAGAGAGGAACAGGAGAGACAAATATAGTCCACACTAAGTATCACCAGCAATCCAGACTGAAGTCTTCTATTTTCATCTCAGGCCCCTTTCCTGAGTTGCCACACACCCACACCCCCTTCCAGACTGGAAGCAGTCTCACTCTTGATTTTCTAAAGCATTTTTGTTTGACAGCTGTGGTTCACTCAACCTTATACTTTGCTTTCTATTACTTCTGCATTTGACTCACCTCTTTGACCATATTTTAATCACTTTTATATCTCCCTAGCTGCTCAATAAGTATCTGAATAAGAGAAAAAAACTCTTTTGTACATCAAAGCATACTATCAAGAAAGTGAAAAAATCCGTAGAATGAGAGGAAATATCTGCAAATCATGCATCTGAGTACCCAGAATACATAAGGACTCTTACAAATCAACAATAAAAAGACAAATAACCAACTAAAAACTGGGCAAAGAATCTGAATCAACATCTCTCCAAAGAAAATATACAAATGGCCAACAAACACATGAAAAGATGCTTATCATTAGTCATTAAGGAAATGTAAATCGAAACACAATGAGATACTGCTTCACATTTACTAGGATGGCTATTAAAAAAAAGGAAATAACAAATGTTGACAAGGAAGTAGAGAAAGTGGAACCCTCCCTCATACACTGCTGGTGGGAATGTAAAATGGCGCAGCCACTTTGGAAAACAATTTGGCAGTTCCTCAAAAATTTAAATGGAGATTTACCATATGCCCCAGTAATTCCACTCCTAAGTATGTCCAAGAGAACTGAAAACATATGTCCACACAAAAACTAGTACATGAATGTCACAGCAACATTATTCATAACAGAGAAAAAGTCAACACAACCCAAATATCCATCAACTAACGAATGGAATAACAAAACACAGAATACCCACACAATGGAATTTTATTCAGCCATAAAAAGAAATGAAGTGCTGATACAAGATACAACATGGATGAATCTCGAAAACATGCTAAACGAAAGAAGCAGAAGCCAGACACAAAAGGTCACGTTATATGATTCTATTTATCTGAAATGTCCAGAATAGGCAAATCCATATAGACAGAGAATAGATTAGTGGCTGCCAGGGGCTGGGCGGGAGGAGGAAATAGAGAGTAACTGTTTATAGATATCTGGGGTTTCTTTATAAAGTAACAAAAACGTTCTGAAATTATATAGTGGTGACAGTTGCACAACTTTATGAATACACTAAAAGCCAATTTAAAAGGGTGAATATTATGGTACAGAAATTTTATCCCAATAAAAAAAATCCTCCCCCTAAAAAAGCAAAATGACAAACCACCAATAGGAGACATCCACTATACACATAACTGACAAGAGACTTTAGGAAATACTAAAAACAAGAAAATGATAAAATAAGAATCCACATAAGGTACACAAATAACCCATAAGCAAATGAAAATAAGCTGTGTCTCATTCCTAATGAGAGAAATACACATTAAAACCAGTGAGGTGGCCAGCCCGGTGGCTGAGTAGTTAAGTTCTCGTACTCTGCTTCAGTGGCCCAGGGTTTCACTGGTTCAAATCCTGGGCACAGACATGGCGCCACTCGTCAAGCCATGCTGAGGCAGCATCCCACATGCCACAACTAGAAGGATCCACAAATAAAAATACACAACTTTGTACCGTGGGGCTTTGGGAGAAAAAGGAAAAATAAAATCTTAAAAAAAAAAACTAAAGCTGAAAAAAATTATCAAGTGAAGGCAAGGATATGCACAAACTGGAACCTGTACATACTGCCAGTGAGAATGTAAAATGGTACTGCCATTTTGGCAAACTCGGTATCATCTAGTACACTCAAAGATGTGTATACTCTCAGGCCAAGCAATGCCATTTCTGGGCACATGCCCTAGAAAACCTGCTTATATGTGAACCAAAAACACAGCACTACTGGATGGAATAGCAACAAACCAGAAGTAACCCATCCAATAAGATAAAAAATAAAATGGACAAACAAGTTTTGCTATCTATAATCACATAAACAGTGCAGTAGAGGAAATGAATGGATGAAACCAAGAAAATAGCAAAAAATAAATAAATAAAAGCAAGTCACAGAATATACAAGGCATGATTCCTTCTAATTAAAGTTCAAAAATATGGAAAATTCTGGGGACAGCTCAGTGGCATAGTGGTTAAGTTCGCATGCTCTGCTTCACGGACCTGGGGTTCGCCGATTCAGATCCCCAGCACGAACCTCGACAGATTTAGCAAGTCATGCTGTGGCAGGCGTCCCACATATAAAATAGAGGAAGATGGGCACAGATGTTAGCTCAGGGCCAATCTTCCTCAGCAAAAAGAGGAGGATTGGTGGTCGATGTTAGCTCAGGGTTAATCTTCCTCAAAAAAAAATAAATAATCTGTATGTATATGTATATATATATATATATATATATGGAAAACTCAACATTACCTTCTTTAGAGAGACAAATACACATTCTTAGATTATATTAAGCAGTAAAATCAAACACTTACTTGTTTCTTTTTCAGTTTAAAGATCTGCTGTTCTACTTTCGCAATTTCTCGATCTACACGATCCATACTCTGTATTAACTCTTCCTTTGAAAGTTTTGAAGGTGAAGCATTTTGATCATCTCCACATGGCTGCCCAGAGATTGGGGAGGATGGAGCTTCATGTTTGCCACCAAATGCTGGATCCTTTAGAGAATAAAATCCAGAAAAATGTATTCTTCACTGATAGCCAACGTTAGAGTCAAGATTCTCTCAACTGGAAAAGTCAATTTTAAAACATAGCAGAGCCAAGTGTGCTTTTTCTCCATATAGTAGTCCTATATTAGCAATTTTCTATACACACACACAGACACACATGCAAACCCTACTGATGTTTATACTGTTTTTATAATTAAGACATTCACTATTTTGAAGATCCTAAAAGGGATACAGAATGAGGTGGCTAAGGCTGATCAGCCTTTAGTGTAACATTACTGAGACTACAGAGAATTTCTGGGGAAATAATAATGCAATCACGAGAAAGGAATATACCAATTTCTCAGCCATTTCCTTACAATGTCTCTTCAAAAAGTCTGAACATGTAGGCTGGTCAACAGTGTAAACTCTGGATAAAATCTGTGTGCCCATCCAACTTAACAGTTATGATATGGCCAAGAGATCCTATCAGAAAGTTTTCAGGCTTTCCAAGGGTGAATCCTGAAGTACTGAAGTCAGAGAAATGACATAGGAACTTTTGTTCCTACTATCACCTAGGACTACCCTCATAAAGGGCAACCAAGTCTGCCCACACTACAGCATACATAACATCTCTTTAGCCAAATACATCATCCCACTCCACCTCCAAATCAGCAGAGAATAGTAGGAGAATGAAAGCCTCTCCACCCAAAATCTACCACCCTATCAACACACACACACACAAACACGCACAGGCTATTAATTACCAAAGGTGAAGATATAAGCAGTACTGTAAAGCAGATGAATTTTAGATTAAAGTATTAGTTTTCTTTAGGCTCTAAGAGCATAGAATGAGCATAGTTCATAGGAGACTATAGAGCCCTAAATATATTAAATAATGATTAAGTAACTGTGAAAAATCAGTAGTTCTAACCGAGAACACACATAATTATACCTGGATAAGTTGTTCCAAAACACCTTGGAACAGATTTCAGCTAAAACATAATATGTATATTCCTGAAAAGTCTCATATTCTCTAACAGTACATGATAAATATAAGACTTCTGAGGAAAAAAGAATTATGGTTATTTCTTAAAATATGTACAACTTTGCAAGCAGAGCATTAACAAAATTAATAACAACTCTAGTAGAGGTAATAATATAGTGAAAGCTCCAGTATCATTTGCATTCAGCCTACAGTCAATCTTTGGCAGCCTTAAACCCTGTAGTTCATGCTTCCTTTGTTAAGATGTAAATCCTTGAGGTCATTTGCTTTCAATAGAAAACAGTATGTTTCATCAAAATAAAAAATCAGATTCAAGGCGTAACCTTCTTTATCAACCTTTAAAAATAAAAAATACAGGAGAAAATATCTTCACACTTTCTTTTCAACATTCAGATCTTCACTAGTTAGCTTAACACTGTGAAAAGTAGAGCAGTTCTTGAATTCACTAAGCCAACTACTATTTGCACTAAATTAAGACTAAATGCAGAATTTCCAAATCTTCTTAAGGTCTATATACATAACGAAGGCTATTTCTGTAATTATGAGACAGCTTGATCCTGAGAGCTTGGAAACATTAACATGCAAGGAAAAATCACTGATGAACCACCAGGATTTCCATGCTATATTAATGTCATTCTCCTACCATATGCACATGAGCTAAACGTGTTACAGAATATGTATAATAGCAAAACAGATTATATTTTGATTTATCAGATTTTGAAAATGCTCCTCAGATGATCTGATGCATGTCCTAAGAACTACTATTACATATCAAAATTTACAGTGACTTCCTTTCTAGTTAAATATTTAAAAAAAACAAATTCCTTCGGTGCCCACTAAATGACAGGCACTAGGCAGAGTGGTGAACAAAACCACAAAACATATATGAAGCTCACCTTTATGAAGCTTATAATCTTATGTTGGAACATCCTGATAGCTATTTAGGGGGAAAAGAATTAGATTCCTACCTCACAACTTATATCACAATAAAAGCCAAATCAAAGCAAATATTTATATGACATTTATTAGCAAATCAACAAGGAGCTTCAGACAAACAGAAAAAACATATTTACATTATCTTGCACTTGGGAAAGCCAACAGTAAAAGACATTCAAAAACAAGAAAAGAGGGGTCAGCCCAGTGGTGCAGCGGTTAAGTTTGCACATTCCGCTTCGTCAGCCCAGGGTTCACTGGTTCGGATTCCGGGTGCGGACATGGCATCGCTTAGCACGCCATGCTGTGGTAGGCGTCCCACATATAAAGTAGAGGAAGATGGGCATGATGTTAGCTCAGGGCTAGGCTCCCTCACTGAAAAGAGGAGGATTGGCAGTAGTTAACTCAGGGCTAATCTTCCTCAAAAAAAGAAAAAAGAAAGAAAACTAAAAAAATTAAAAAAAGATTGGTGGATCAAAATAAAAAAAGACAACCTTTTGTTTTGGAAATTAATAATTTATCAAATTAACAATGAATTTTTTAAAAAACAATAAATATGTGATATCAGCAAGGGTACAAAAGAACTGGGCACCCTTACATACGGTTGTCAGGAATAAGAACTGGTCCTACCCTTTTGCAGGGCAATCTGGAAATACTCATGAAAGCCTTAAAAATAAGCTAACTCTGGGGGCTGGCCCCGTGGCCGAGTGGTTACATTTGCGTGCTCCGCTGCAGGTCACCCAGTGTTTCATCGGTTCGAATCCTGGGTGCGGACATGGCAGTGCTCATCAAACCACGCTGAGGCAGCGTCCCACATGCCAAAACTAGAAGGACCCACAACGAAGAATATACAACTATGTACTGGGGGGCTTTGGGGAGAAAAAGGAAAAAATAAAATCTTTAAAAAAATAATAGTAATAAGCTAACTCTGGTGTGTAATTAATTACACTAATAGAAATTTACCTTAAGGAAATAAATAAGAATGTACACCAAAAGAAACAGCCACAAGAACATAAGTCATTGTTCTAATGAACAAACAGGTAACCTACATGTATGACAATTAAATAAATTACTTTGTATCCATATATAGAATACTAAGCAATCACTAAAAATACAGTTGTAAATTTATTGACACAAAAATAAGTTCATGTATATTTAAGCAAAAATAAAGTTACACACAAGGTACAAAGAGAGCACATTAATATACTCACCCAAATAAGAAAGATGAAATATCAAAAAGTTAAGAATGATTCCTAACTAATGACTATAAGTAACTTTTTCCTTCAAGCTTATCTAATTCTTCTATAAATGATATACCTGGGTTTAAAAACATTTAAAAAAAGAAAAAAACTAACAAATGCTCTTTCAAAATCTCTACTTGTAAAAAAAAAGTAATGGTTTACAACTCAGGAAAGAAAAAGCAGGACAAAGTGTCAAAGTGGTGTTACCTAGGTCACCTAATTTTTCCTAACATCTGTTTTCTCTACTATACAATAGAAATAGGTTATACTACGATGCAACATGTCACATTTTAATGAATGAGCTTTTAAGATCCCTCTTTGCTAAAAAATTCTATAGTTATATAAATTACATTTGGGGTAATTTTTCAGCCTTGGATGGAGATCTTTATTCACTATATTTTTTTCTCTCTTTCTTCCTTTTTTTTCAATGCTGCAAAATATTTCCGATAAACCCATAAACTAATAGTACAGATATTTCACATGGTGAGGCGGGTCTCAAAACTCCCACAAGTTTAGCTCATTTCCAGCTTATCACAAAGAGCTTTTCTCCACCCAACTTATTATTTTGAAATTTTTCAAATTTACGTAAAAGTTGAAAGAATAATATGCTGGATACTCATTAATCCTTCATCTAGATTCACTAGTTGTTAACAGTTGGCTACATTTGCTTTCTCTCTCTATACATAGATATAAATATATTATATAGATAAATAATACATCTATATATATAAGTATCTATATATAAATATATCTCTATCTATATATATAGATAGATATATCTACTACGTACACCTGGCTTTGTTTTTTGGCTGAATTATTTGAAAATAAATTGCATTCATATTCACCATCTTTTAAATCACTTTTCACCACATAAAAACTCAAAGGAATACCTGGGTACTTATTTATCTGATATCAGAGTGGAAAGGGCCATTAGCCAAAAAGGTAAATAAACTTCAAGGGAAAGAGATTTGATGACAAAGGAGGGGGCAGGGATATTAACATATGATAGTAAAAGGGTTAACACTTGTCTCTTAAGAGTTTTAAAGAATTAGTTTATTCTTTCTAAAACAAATATTTATTCAGTACCTACTAAGTGGCAGGTACTTTCTAATCTGCAGATTTAACAACAAGCAAAATAGTTAAAAAAGATAAACTCAGCAAGGAATTAAGAACATAATACACGAACATGCACTTCATAAAAGAAAGGCAAATAACCATAAACACAAGAGGAAAAAAGTTTGATCTTAATGGAAACTTCTCATAAATTTACAATACACATTCTTTGACATGTCACAAAATAAAGCTAGCTATTACAAGTACTTATCTCCAAGATCTAGAATTACAGGTAACTTTTTTCCTCAGTATTCACAAATTTTCTAAAGAATATTTTATACATAAATTAGAAAAAATTTTTTTCTTTATAAAAATTATAAGCACAGTTAAACCTTACCTAAAATATGTTTTCTCCCATGTACCAAGTTAATAAATTGCAACTGAATTTAAAGGGGTTATTTAAAATTTGATTTAAATTTAACAAAACTGTGGTAATCTTGAGTACCTCTGAGCACATTTTTTAAGCCCAGCAAGCCATTACAAAATGCTTGAGAGTTATTCGATAGTAATTTTTCTTTACAGCAGTCCTCACGTTGTTTTCATTTACTAAAAAGTCAAAAGTACTCACTTTAAAAGTCTGGAGCACTAAGTCTGTGGTTTTCAGTTTTGTTTAACAAAATTTTTACTTTCCCACAGCACTAACCTTTAGAGACTGGTGTAACTGGGCTTTCTTTTAGGCTCTGTGCCTGAATATGGCTAAATAAACATTACAGACCAACATCTCTACAGGGTAAGAGAACAAATATTTACCTTCTTAGCATCTGCAGAAGTCCTCAACCCTTCTGGCAGTGTGTGCACTAAAGGTAAGACCGCAGCACTGACACGCTGGAAATGGGAATCAGAAACCTGCTCCAGACGTGGTCGCTTGGATTCCAGTGAATCATGATCCACTGGGGATGGGCCTGGGTGAAACTGTTCATATCCAGTTCTCCTTTCTTGAGGCCTAATACAAACACAGAAAATAAACACTTGAAATTTTTTAACTGATGTACAACTTCCTATTACCATCCCTGGGAGGACTTCAAAATAAATGAGAAAGTTATTTCAAAGTGAATCCCTCTCCCCCTACTCTAGAAGAATAGATATTGCACTATAAAGTACTATTAAACTTCTAATTCTAACAGAAAAAGTTTCTTCTGGGGAGGTGGGAGTGGTGGTGATAAAGAAGTGAAAGATCTAACAAAAGATTCCAATTTGCAGAAAATTTAAAGTTGCTGAAGAATATCCATAAAATAATATTTTTAAGCCTATGCCACAATAACTGAATTTAGTATAATCTAGACCACAAGAGCCACCATTTTCAACCAATCATAAAAACAAGCAAAAAAAGACAAATCTCCCAGCAATTGCTATGTGGAAAGATAAATGACTTGAGTTGTGAGGTATTATTAAGACTTAAAGACAAGTCTCTTGAGGTGGAAATGCAACATTGTTTTGAAGCCATAAATCTTGCCCCTTAAAACAAATATTCTAGGAGCCAGCCCAGCAGCATAGTGGTTAAGTTCATGTGCTCCACTCTGGTGGCTTAGGGTTCTCAGGTTCAGATCTTGGGGTGGACCTAGCACCGCTCGTCAAGCCACGCTGTGGCAGCATCCCACGTAAAACAGAGGAAGATTGGCACAGATGTTGGCGACAACCTTCCTCAAGCAAAAAGAGGAAGATTGGCCATAGAAGTTAGCTCAGGGTCCATCTTCCTCACAAAAAAACCCAAAACATTTATTCTGTCTAGTTTCCCCCAAGAGACAAGTGTCTTGAAGGTCAGGAATCTGTCTTTGACTTCCTTACATGATGTACTCTACAGAAGACTACATATGGATGTTCAGTAATTTGACTTTTCATTTTCTACCAAAGAATTTACAGGAGCGACATTTTACTTTATGGCCAAGCTTTAAGCAAATGTCTTACAAAACAACATTTCATTGAAAAGATAATCATTGGGTTTCATTTTTAGGATAGACGATGAAATAAACCAACGTCTATAAAATTATTAAACTTCAAAAACTTAAAATCTCATTCAAGGCATAAAATCCCATTATCTTCTTAAAATTCACAATGATGTCATGAAAAGTAACGGAGTAGGAAGCTTCAGTAACAAGACATGGATGCCTGCTTTTGCCATTTAAATTCAATAAAGTATTGGGAGTTCTTGTCAAAGCATTGAGCAAGAAAAGGAAACAAAAGACAGCCAAATTGAAAAGGAAAAAGTAAAGTATTTCTATTCGTAGGTGACATGAACTCATATTTAGAACACTCTAAAGAATTTATAAAAAAATGTTAGAGATAATAAAGGAATAGAGCAAAGTTACAGGATACACAATCAACATGCAAAGATCAGCTGTATTTCTATACATTAGCAATGAACAATCCTAAAATGAAATTAAGAAAACAATTCCATTTATAATAGCATCCAAAAGAATAAAATAGGAATAAATTTGACCAAGGAGGCTCAAGACTTACACACTGAAAACCATAAAAGATTGCTGGAAGAAATTAAGAAAAACTTAAATAGTAAGACATCCCATGTTCATGTACTAAAAGACTTAATGTTGTTAAGAGAACAACACAACGCAAAGCTATCTACAGATTCAATGAAACCTCTATCAAAATTCCAATGGCAGTTTTTGGAGAAATAGAAAAACCCATCATAAAATTCATATGCACTCTCAGGGGACCCTGAATAGCCAAAACAATCTTGGAAAAGAAATTCCAAGTTGGAGAACTCACACTTCACAATTTCAAAACTTACTACAAAGCTACAGTAATTAAGAGTGTGGTACTGCCATAAGGAGACATACAGACCAATGGAACAGAATTGAGAGCCCAGAAATAAACTCTCACATCTATGGTCAGTTGACTTTCAACAAGAGTGCCAAGACCATTCAATGAGGAAAGAACAACCTCTTTAACAAATGGTGCTGGGGAGGGCGAGCCCCAGTGGCCTAGTGGTTAAGTTTGGTGCATCTGCTTGAGCGGCCAAGGTTCATTTCCCAGGCATGGACCTACACTACTCATCTGTCAGTGGCCATGCTGTGGTGGCAGCTCATATACAAAAAGAGGAAGATTGGCAGCGGATGTTAGCTCAGGATGTTTGCCGTTTCCTCAGCAAGAAAACAAAAGAAAAAAAACATGGTGCTGGGGAAACTAGATATCCACATGCAAAAGAATGAAGCTGGACTCAGATATCTGACACCACATGAAAAAATTAACTCAAAATGGATTCAAGACTTAAACATAAGACCCAAAATTTAAAACTCCTAGAGAAAAACATAGGGAGAAATCTTCCTAATATTGGATTTGGTGATGATTTCTTAGATATTACACCAAAAGCCCAGGCAAGAAGGGAAAAACTAAATCGGACTTCTTCGAAATTAAAAACTTTTGTACATCAAAGGACACTATATCAAACTGTCTTTTCACAACCCACAGAAAGGCAGAAAATATTTGCAAATCATGTATTTGATAAGGGTTTAATATCCAGAATATATAAAGAACTCCTACAACTCAACAATAAAAAGACAAACAACTTGCTCCTCTCAAAAAAACTGGGCAAAGGATTTGAACAGACATTTCTCCAAAGAAGATATACAAATGGCCAAGAAGCACATGAAAAGATGCTCAACATCATTCAGCATTATGGGAATGCAAATCAAAACCACAATGAGATACCACTTCACACCCAGTAAGGAGGCTTAAATTTTTTTTTTTTTTTAAAAAAAAGGAAAATAAGTATTTACAAAGATGTGGAAAAACTGGAACCTCCTGCACTGTTGGTGGGAATGTAAAATTGCACAGCCACTGTGGAAAATGATTGGCAGTTCCTCAAAAGATTAAACATAGAATTACAATATGACCCAGTAATTCTACTGAGGTATATACCTGAAAGCATTGAAAACAGAAACTCAAACAGATACTTGTATACCAATGTTCAAAGTAGCATTATTCACAATAGCTAAAAAATGTGGAAACCCATGCCCATTGACACGTGAACAGATAAACAAAATGTGTTATATATGTCCACTAGACTATTAGCCACAAAAAGGAATCAAGTTCTCACACACGCTACAATATGAACAAACCTTGAAAACATAATGCTAAATGAAATAAGCCAGATGCAAAAGGACAATTATTGTATGATTCCACTTACATGAAATATCTAGAATAGGCAAATTCATAGAGACAAAAAGTAGCTTAGAGGTTACTAGAGACTGGAAGAAAAGGAGAATGGGGAATTATTGGTAAATGGGTACAGAGTTTCTCTTTGGCATAATGAAAAAGTTCTGGAAATAGTGGTGATGGTTGTACAACATTGTGAATGTACTTAATGCCACTGAATTGGAACACTTAAAAATAGTTAAAAGGTAAATTTTATGTTAAGTATATTTTACCATAATAAAAAAAATCAACATACAATTTAATTCTTAGAATCATTATTAATAAAGACTAGCCTAGGAAATAAAAAGAGATCTCAAATTCTGACAAAAAAATTTTTATTAGAAAATTACTACTACAGTAGTACTTGAAAGGGTGATTTATATTCTTTTTCACCAGTTACTCTTTTTCCATTCACTCAGCTCACTCGACTCTGACTCAATTCCTCATCATTTCATTTTATTCCAATAGCTCCCCACTTGCTAAAGTCAGCAATGACCTCCTGATATTGAAAACGAAAGAATATTTTTAGACATATGCTGACCTATCTGCTACATTTTATACTTCACTTTCTCCTTTCTTCTTGAAACTCTACCACCTCTTGGTTTCCAGGACACTATATTCTCTGCTGCCATATTCTAAGTCTTTGCTGGCATATACAATGATTTTTCCACAGGGGATACCAGCACAGATAATCTTGAAACAATCAACTTCCAGAGACCCTGAACTTCCACATATATTCTTTACTTAAATTGACCTACCAGATAACAAACCTGCGGTTCTCCTCTCCCTACTTCTCTTTCACAACTGCACCCTCTCGTCTCACCCTTCCTGGCTCTTACACTGGAGCACTGTCCCTCAGAGTGTAAACACCTCCAGAACGTCAAAGAAATAAACCCTTTTGCAAACTAACAGTTCCCAAATATTTGCCTTCAACAAAATTGAAGAACTTAAGTTGTTAACTGATATTTTTATCTTAGACAATAAGCATGTGATTTGGTGATGATTCCACTTACATGAAATATCTAGAATAAGGCAAATTCATAGAGACAAAAAGTAGATTAGAGGTTACTAGAGACTGGGACATCATAAGACATCATAAGAAATTACTTTTGTGAACAAAGTTTCTCCGTACTTTCATCAGAATAAAAAATAAGAAGAGTATGTGCTTCCTTTCTTCTATCAATAAGTCATATTTTTAAAACAGCATCATCTGTGTCATTAATGCATGGATGCATTTCCATGAAATTTTACTTACATTTAATAAATTTGTTTCTCATTTTCTTAAGTGATTGTTGTTTTGATCAATCTTATAATAATCATTATAATGATATTTCAATCCAGAAGTTTTTTTTAATAGAGCACCTTATAGACAGATACTTTTACATATTTTTGTCACTGAAGTACGATAGGTTGATCAATAAAAGACTTTAAATAATAAAAACATATCATAGTAGGATAAATTTTGTGAAAACAGAAGAACGAATATATGAGTTCCAGGAAAAAAAAGGAATAAAAAAAGAAGCTCTAGTAAAGACAAGTTTGCTCATATACAATATCATGTTAAGAGGATCATGGTATTAAATCACTATGGTATTTAGATTCCATCAGATAGCTTTAAAAGTATACTACAGAAGTTTTGTTCTAAAATGTCAATACTTTCAACATAAATTATATCCATCTTTTAAACTTATTATGAAAAATTTTAGATTTCAACTTATACTAGGTAGAATACAGCTTTTCAAAATTCTTTTGAGGAATATGCAAGTAACAAGTTCGAAGACTACTGTTTTAATCATTTTTCTTTCTCTTTCTCTCTCCTTCAGAAGCTTCTGTCTCTCAATCTTTGGGGATCCTCCAGATTTATCTTTAAACTATTGCTGTTTGCAATTTCCACACTTCCCAGATTGCATATACCAATCTGTTTCCTAAACCCAGACCCTCCCCCAAGCATGATAGAGACAACTCCACCTGGATGTTTCGCAGGTCCCTCAAACTTAATTCGTACCAAACTCAAGTTGTCCTATCCTTGCTGCTCTATCCTTAATCTCTATCACAGTTGATGAAACTAACTGTCATCCAACAAGCTAGAAAGCTGGGCTTCATCCAGGTCTCCTCCCTCACCTTTGCCAACTGCCAGGTCTTGGCAGCCTTATCTCCTAACTTACTCAAATCTGTCTCCTCTCAATCTTGATTGCATCGCCCTGTCTTACGCCCATATTCTCTCTTTCTCTTACAGGTCTCTTACATGTTCTCTCTGCTTTTACTCTATCCACCTCACATTCGTCCTCCATAGGGCAGCCAGAGGCAATCTATCGAAAACAAGCATCCGGCATTAGGTTAAAGGCCAAGCCCCTCAATACAACACTTAGAACCAGGGCCACTGCTGGCCTGTACGAAGAGTTTGTGTGAAATTTCTATAAGAAGATGCAACCCTCTGGTGCACAGGGCCTGGCAAAATGCCCAAGCTGGATTTCAGCCCTCAGTTGTCCCCTCAACTGGGTACCCTTGTTGAGGACACAACCTACAAAAGCTAAATTCCAAGCATTACATTTTACCTCCAGCCACTCTGCCTGTGAGATTTACCAAAGCTAGAAAGTGAAGTACACCCAGTGCTGGAGAAGAGCCTAAGGCAGCCAGGGCACAGGACAGTTAAGAAAAACACTGAGTATGGAAAGTTCTCTTTCCATCCAGAAATCAGACTATTTCCCATTTCAGTTTGCCAATCCTTTTTAGGGGAACAAAATTACTCATGCATAAATAAGTAAATATATATTTAACATTTAAAACTCCAAAAAAATTTAAATGAACTATGAAAATCTTTATTGAAAACATACAGTTTTATAGTGGGAGTCCTGGTGGAGCTAAGCACTAAATTTGCATTTTAAATTAATGTATTTGCCTTTTTTTTTTTTTTAAAGATTTTATTTTTTCCTTTTTCTCCCCAAAGCCCCCCGGTACATAGTTGTATATTCTTAGTTGTGGGTCCTTTTAGTTGTGGCATGCGGGATGCCGCCTCAGCGTGGTTTGATGAGCAATGCCATGTCCGCGCCCAGGATTTGAACTGACGAAACACTGGGTCGCCTGCAGCGAAGCGCACGAACTTAACCACTCAGCCACGGGGCCAGCCCCATAATGTATTTGCCTTTTAAAAACGAATACCAGTAGGACGGTGTGGCCACTTTGGAAAAAGTCTGGTAGTTTCTCAAACAGCAAACAGAGAACTACCATATGATCCAGCAATTCTGTTCCTAGGTATATTACCAAGAGAAAGAAAAATAAATGGCCACACAAAAATTTGTACACAAATGTTCATAGCAGCATTATTCATAATAGTCAACAGTGAAAACAACTCAAATATCCATCAATTGATGAATGGATTAAAAAAAAAAGAGTATACATATACTTGACGAGTTCAGTCCTAGATGGAAACATAAAAGAAACCTCATTACCTGTCAGAACCTGGGTGAAATTCTGAAAGCAAGGAAGGTCGTCTGCGAAGCTGTTGTTGCTGCTGCTGCTGCAAAAGCTGTGACGCCTGACTGACTTCAAGATGAGAAGAACGATAATCAGGGACTGCAAAGTCCTAGAATTAAAATAATTGTAAATTAATTATTAACCAAAAAGTGAAAAGCATCACAGAATCAAACCATGTAAACGCACAAAGGCAGTCACGAGCCACTAAGCATGGAAAGTAACAGCAATGATGATTCCAGTCGTTCACTGATCTAAGTCTAAAACCCCAAACAATCCACATTTTAACCGTATATCATTCAAAACAAGTCAAAATAAAACTTCATGGTCAAACTACTTTGATTCATTCTTCTAATAATGTATTACAATAACTCCCAATCTATATTTTCCATGTAGTAAGATCTCAAACTGTGTTCAACAAGAAATCCTAAAAAGTATTCTAATCTTAAATTCAAAATGAGTAAAGTGGAAGGGTCACAGAAGCCATCAAGTTAAATCCATGCATGTTTACAAATGAAAAAAACAGAAGTCCTGGGGCTGGCCCCGTGGCCAAGTGGTTAAGTTCCCGCGCTCCGCTGCAGGTGGCCCAGTGTTTCATTGGTTTGAATCCTGGGCGCGGACATGACACTGCTCATCAAACCACACTGGGGCGGTGTCCCACATGCCACAACTAGAAGAACCCACAACAAAGAATATACAACTATGTACCAGAGGGCTTTGGGGAGAAAAAGGAAAAAAATAAAATCTTAAAAAAAAAAAAAAAAGTCCAGAGAATCAACCTGCTAGTTAAGGGTTAAAGTTTTCCATCATTCTTGGTGGGTGTTTTTTTTTTGTTTTTTGTTTTTTTTTTAAAGATTTTATTTTTTCCTTTTTCTTCCCAAAGCCCCCCGGTACATAGTTGTATATTCTTTGTTGTGGGTCCTGCTAGTTGTGGCATGTGGGACGCTGCCTCAGCGTGGTTTGATGAGCAGTGTCATGTCCGCGCCCAGGATCTGAACCAATGAAACACTGGGCCGCCTGCAGCGGAGCGCGCGAACTTAACCGCTCGGCCACGGGGCCAGCCCCTCTTGGTGGGTGTTTTTATGTTTATTTTCCTACTTTTCTTTTGTCATCTTTTTGTTGAAAAGGCAAAAGCTTCTTTACAAAATAAAGCTATTAATGCTAACAATCATAAAGAAATAGTCAAACACAGAATTACCAAATAACCCAGAACTCCACTCCTAGGTATATATATACAAGGTAATTAAAACATATGTCCACACACAAAAATTTATACACAAGTTTTCAAAACTGAGTTATTCACAATAGCCAAAAGGTAGAAAGAATCCAAATGTCTCCAGACTCATTAATGGATAAATAAAATGTGGTGTATCTATACAATGGAATATGATTCAGCCTTAAAAAGTAATGAAGTACTAATCTATGCTACAACATAGATAAACTTAGAAAACATAATGCTAAGTAAAAACAAAAAAACAGACATAAAAGGCCACATATTATATGATTCCATTGATATGTAATGTCTGTAAGAGGCAAATCAATAGAGACAGAAAGTAAGAGTAGTAGTTCCCAGGGGATGGAGGGAAGAGGGGAACTGGGATTAACAACTATTAGATATACAGTTTCATTTTGGGTGATGGAAAAGTTCTGGAATTAGATAATGGTAATAGTTGCCCAACAGAATGAATATACTAAAACCCACTATATTATACAGTTTAAAATGGTAAAATTTGAGCCAGCCCTGATGGCCTTGTGGTTAAAGTTCAGCACACTCCACTCTGGCAGCCCAGGTTTGGTTCCCAGGCACGGAACCACACCACTCATCTGTCAGTAGCCATGCTGTGGCAGACGCTCACACAGAAGAACTAGAAGGACTTACAACTAGAATATACAAGTATGTACTGGGGCTTTGGGGAGGAAAATGAAAAAAAAGAGGAAGATTAGCAACAGGCATTAGCTAAGGGCAAAACTTTCCCAGCAAAAAAAAGAGAAAAAGGTAAAAATGCATGTTATATGAATTATAATGTCAACCAAAAACAGATAAAATTGAGCTGTCCAGACCAAAACATGGGGTAGATAAGAGGTCCAGAGCCTTTCACTATAAGGAGATAACAGTGAAACATAATTCATACATAGTCTAAGAAAAAATAACAGCTACAAAGTTGAAAATATAACCAAGAAAAAACATTGAAGGAAAGACAAAAACACTTAAAAATTTTAAAGAGCACCAAAACTCAAAAAATAAAGAATTTACACCCAAAGAAATCAAAAAAGATTAAGTAAAAAAGGACTCAAAAAGAATCAAATAGCAATTAAAGAAATTAAAAAGGTAATCACTGAAATTAAACAAGAGTAGAACAGACACAGGTGAAGGGCAAATGAAAGCTAAGAGAAAACTCAGGGATTCTCTCAGAACAGAGGAAAGCACACAAATATAGACACTGTACGAGGAAAGTTTAAAATGGTAGCTAGAGTAAAAGTTCTAAAATCCACAGGTGAGAAACAATAGTCTAAGAAATAATAGAACAGCATCTCTCAGAAGCTGGAAAAGACCAAGTCCTCAGATGAAAAAGGGCCTAGGAGAAAAGTTGGCTATATTTTAAAAATTAATCCACACTGGACACAAGAAAAGTTTAGAAAACCAAGGATAAAGAGAAAACTTTACTACAAGTCATAAGAAATAAAAGATAGGTCTCCTACAAAATAGCAATGATCATAATAAAAGCAGACTTCTCTCAGCAACACTGAATAGAAGGAAACAAAGAACATCCCCAGTTCAGAGGAAAACACCTTGAACCTGTAAATTCAATAACCAAACCATCATGTAAGTTTTAGGACTTCAAACTTTTTAGAATTCAAGCACTCAGAAAATTTACCAACCAGAGACTCTCTCTGAAAGAATTTCTAAAGCATGTATGTACCCAGCAAGACAAATTAAGAGCAAGGAGTGAAATACAAGAAACAACAGTGCACTCAGCTTCCAGCTATGAGCAGGTAACACTGTCCAGAATTACATTCCCATAGCAAACAGCTAAAAAGTTGGACAACATGTAGGAACTATTTTCAGACATTGGACAAGAGGCTGCACAGGACTTGATCTCTGAGAATAATGACACAAATAGGATGAGTCTCACCATACCCCACACTTTCTGCCTGGAGGCAATTTCCAAACTGCATCCCTGGGAAGGGAACCCAAACGGTGCCCCACAATCTTGTTCACTGAAGCAGCAACCATGCTAGTTTGAGAAAGACAGACAGACAGAATTTCCACAGACTTCCAGAGAGAAAGATTTCCTGAAACCTGAATTTGGGTTCCCGTAAGTCTTTGGCTGAATCTAATCTGTCAATGCATAGGGAAGCACAGCCAAGTCTTGGGCTACGGTTGGGCTAAGAACAATTTCTGATGAAAGAACAATCAGGAGGAACTATAAAACAAACAATTCCCAGAGCTCACACAGATCCAGACTCAATCAAACTTCCTCCAGCCAGAGGGAAGAAACCTCACTGAATACAAGGGACATTCATAGATACCCTAAAAGAGGTAAGTTTCAAAGTGGAGGATAAATTAGACCTAAAATAAAGACTACTCGAGATCTGCCCTACAAGAATTTAAAACTAGGGGCCGGCCCCATAGCCAAGAGGTTAAGTTAGTACACTCTGCTTCAGTGACCCGGGGTTTCACTGGTTCGGATCCTGGGCACAGACATGGCAACGCCTGTCAGGCCATGCTAAGGCAGCACCCTACATAGCACAACCAGAGGCACTCCCAGCTAGAATATACAACTATGTACCAGGGGGCTTTGCCGAGAAGAAAGAAAAAAAAAAGGCTTGGCAACAGAGGTTAGCTCAGGTGCCAATCTAAAAAAAGAAAAAACATTTAAAACTAAACTTCAAAAGTAACTTAACCATCTAATAGAAGGAATCCAACTTTCTTGAAAGGAATACAACGAAAGCCAGCATTAAAAAGTATAAAATTTGCAATGTTCATATTCCAATCAAAAATGAAAACTCCAATGTCTGCAATGAAAATTTCACTGGATGAAATTAACAATAGGTTGGAAACTGCAGAAGAAAAGATCACTGAACATGAAGTCATAGCAAAATGAAACAAATGGATAAAAAACAGAATAAAATGAATAGAGGTCCAGTGACCTCTAGGATAATATGAAATATGAGTAACTGTTGTCTCAGAAGGCAACTAGGAGTAGAGGAGACAGAAAAATATAGCTTAAAAAAGAGTGGCCAAAGATTGCCCAAATTTTATGAAAATTAAAAATCCACAGGAGCAGGAAGCTCACTGAATACCAAAAACAATAACATAAACATTCAAAAAGCACAACAAAGGCACATGACAATCAAATTTCTGAAAACCAGTAATAAAGAGAAAAATCACAGAAAGTAACCTTGGGGGGGGGAGACACATATACAAACAAACAAAGATAAGAATGACCAACGACTTCTAGTCAGAAACCATACAAGCCAGAACATAATAAATGGCGTCTTTTAAAGTGCTAAAAGAAAATAGTCAACCTAGAATTCTGTATCCAATGAAAATATTTTCCAAAATGAAGTTGAAACAAACTTTTTCAGGTAAATAAAAGCTGAGAGAGTTCACTACCAAAAGTTCTGCACTAAGAGAAATGACATCCTTCAGGAAAAAAACAAATGATATCAAAAGGAAATCTGAATATATACAAAGGAGTGAAAGGCGTCAGAAACTGTATACAGACATAGCTCAGAGATACTGCGAGTTTGATTCCAGACCACTGCAATAAAGCAAATGTCACAATAAAGCAAGGCACATGAAGTTTTTGGTTTCCCAGTGCATATAAAAGTTATGTTTACGGGCCAGCCCCTGTGGCCGAGTGCTTCAAGGTCTGTGAGCTCTGCTTCGGTGGCACGGGTTTGCAGGTTCGGATCCGCGTGCGAACCTACTCCACTCATCAGCCGTGCTATGGAGGCATCCCACACACCAAAAAAGTAGAGGAGGATTGCCAGAGATGTCAGCTCATGGCTAATCTTCCTCAAGCACAAAGAGAGGAGGGCTGGCAATGGATGTTAGCTCAGGGCAAATCTTCCTCACACACACACAAAGTTATGTTTACACTATACTATAATCTATTAAGTGTGCAATAGCATTATGTCTAAAAGAAAAAGAATTAAATTAAATTAATTAAATTTAATTAAATTAAATTAAAAAATACTTTATCACTAAAAAAAGCTAACCATCATTTGACCCTTCAGCAAGTCATAATCTTTTGCTGCAGGCAGGTCTTGTAAAAAACGCAGTATCTGCAAAGCACAATAAAGTGAAGCACAATAGGGGCCGGCCCCGGGGCCGAGCGGTTAGGTCTGCGCACTCTGCTTTGGCAGCCCAGGGTTTCGCAGATTCAGATCCCGGGCACACACATGGCACTGTTCATCAGGCCACATTGAGGTGGCGTCCCACATGCCACAACTAGAAGGACCCACAACTAAAATATACAGCTAAGTACTATGGACTGGGGGGATTTGTGGAGAGAAAGCAGGAAAAAATAAATAAATAAGACTGGTAACAGTTAGCTCAAGTGCCAATCTTAAAAAAAAAACGTGAAGCACAATAAAACAAGGTATGCCTGTACAGTCAGCCCTCCATATCCATGGATGAATCTGCATCTGCAGGTTCAACGAACTGAGGATCGAAAGGCCTACAATGCTGGTGTCTATCCTGAACATGTACAGGCTTCTTTTTTCCTTATCATTATTCCCTAAACAAGAGTATAACAACTTTTTAAACAGCATTTACACTGTTTAAGATATTATAAGTAATCTAGAGATGACTTAAAGTATACAGGAGGATGTGCATAGGTTATACGCAAATACTATACCATTTTATATAAGGGGCTTGACCATCTGAGGATTTTGGTATCCACAGGGGTGCTTGACCAATCCCCTGTAAACACCAACAGATGACTGTATATGTGGGCAATAAAAGAAGGAAGAAAGTAATATGGAGCAGAAATAAGGGGAATAGAAAAAAATAGTGAAAATGGATGAAACCAAAGGTAGTTCTTCAAAAGAAGAATCTATTAAATTGATAAACCTCTAGGTACATTAACAAAGAAAAAGAGGGGGAGAAAACTCACTTATCAACATGAGACATGCCATCACAACAGATCTCAAAGACACTGCAATGATAAGGGAATATATGACAATTTATGTCAATAAATTTAATATCTTGAACAACAAAATTTACCGAAAATGACTCAAGAAAAAATAAAGAATCTGAATTATAACTATTAAAGAAAGTGAGGGAGCCTGCCCGTGGCCAAGCAGTTAAGTTTGTGCACTCCGCTTCAGCAGCTCAGGGTTTCACTGGTTTGGATTCTGGGCGCGGACATGGCAACACTCATTAGGCTATGCTGAGGCAGCGTCCCACATGCCACAACTAGAAGGACCCACAACTAAAATATACAACTATGTACTGGGGGGATTTGGGAAGAAAAGGCAGAAAAAAAAAAAGGAAGATTGGCAACAGTTGTTAGCTCAGGTGCCAATCTTAAAAAGAGAAAAAAAAGGGGGGGCCAGCCCAGTGGTGCAGCGGTTAAGTTTGCACATTCCGCTTCTCGGCGGCCCCAGGTTCACCAGTTTGGATCCCAGGTGCGGACATGGCACCGCTTGGCAAAAGCCATGCTGTGGCAGGCATCCCATATATAAAGTAGAGGAAGATGGACATGGATGTTAGCTCAGGGCCAGTCTTCCTCAGCAAAAAGAGAAGGATTGGCAGCAGTTAGCTCAGGGCTAATCTTCCTAAAAAAAAAAAAACTGAGTTCATAATTTAAATTCTTCCCACAAAGAAAATTCTAGACCCAGATGCTCCACTGATAAATTCTATCAAACACCTAAGGAAGAAAACATATCAATCCTACACAAACTCTTTAAGAAAATACAGAAGGAGGGAACATTTCCCAAGCTAACAATATTCTTAATGGTGAAAGACCAAATGCTTTCCTCTTATGATCAGAAACAAGGGAAAAATGTCCACTCCCACCCATTCTATTCAATACTGTACTCGTGATTCTAGCCAGTACAATAAGGAAGAAGGAGAAAAGCCATCCAGTTTGGAAAGGCAGAAATAAAACTGTCTTTATTCTCAGATTATACAATCAACTACACAAAAAATCCTGTGGAACCCATAAAAAAGCAACTAGTAGTAATAAGTAAGGTTGTAGGATACAAGATCAATATCCATAGTAGCAATGAACAACTGAAAACTGAAATTCAAAAAGCAATACTATTTCAATAGCATCAAAAGTAAGAAATAGGTGCTGGCCCCGTGGCCGAGTGGTTAAGTTTGCGCGCTCCACTGCAGGCGGACCAGTGTTTTGTTGGTTCGAATCCTGGGCGTGGACATGGCGCTGCTCATCAAGCCACGCTGAGGCAGCGTCCCACATGCCACAACTAGAAGGACTACAACGAAGAACATACAACTATACCGGGGGGCTTTGGGGAGAAAAAGGAAAAAATAAGATCTTTAAAAAAAAAAAAAAGTAGGAAATATTTAGGAACAAATATAACAAAAGATGTACATGACCTGTACACCAAAAACTATAAAACGTTACTGAGAAAAATTAATGAGGACCTAAATAAACAGAGAGACAGACCAGGTTCATGGATGGGAAGATTCAAAGTTGTTAAGATCTCAAATTCTCTCCCAAATTAATCTCTAAATTCAAGACAATCCCAATCAAAATCCCAGCAAACTTTTTTGTAGAAACTGACAAGCTGACCCTAAAACATATGTATATAGAAATACTAAGGATCTAGAGTATTCAAACAACAAGTCAGGAAGGAATCACACTACTTAATTTCAACTTATTTCAAAGCTATAATAATCAAGACATTGTGAAGTGCTTTATATTTTAAATGATTAAACGTTTGTTTACAAAGAAAGTCACACAGATGTGAGGTAAAGACAGACAAAACATATCAATGGAACATTAGAGAGAGAACAGAAATACATTAGCAGATATGGTCAATTGATTTTCAGTGAAAGTACCAAAGTACCAAATTAAGGGGGAAAAGAATAACCTTTTCAACAAATGGTTTCTAGAACAATTGAATAGCCACACGCAAAACAATGATCTCAACCCTTACCTCATATCATAAACAAAATTTAATTCAAAATAGGTCATAGACTTAAATGTAAAACCTAAAATTATAAAACATATAGGAAAAAAACATAGGAGAAAATCTTAGTGATCTTGAGTTTGGCAAAAGCTTCTTAAATACGAACAAAAAGGAAGAAATGTAAAAGACAAAAATTAATAAACTAGACTTGATAAAAATTAAAAACATATGCTCTCCAAAGGATACTGTTAAGAAAATAAGGCAATACTTTTTTATATAATCTAGATAAAACAAACACATAGATACACGTTTTCTAAATAATTGTATTTGTAATAACCAAAAACTGGAATAGGTGACTAGATAAACAAATTGTGGTATATATACACCCAGCAATAAAAAGAAATTAACTACTGATACGTACCAGAATGTAGATAAATCTTAAAAATATTATGGGAAGCAAAAGAAGTCATAGATAAAAGAGTTCATTTGAAACTCAAGATAAATCTATTATGACAGAAAGCAGATCACTGGTTTCTTGGGAGCTCAAGTTTGTGGGAAGTGGAGGAGAAGAATTGACCTGGATGGAGTACAAAGGAACTTTCTGGGGTGACAGAAATGCTCTATATCTTCATTTTGGTGGGGTTTTATGCGTATATGAATCTGTCAGAATGTACACACATAATAAAATTTTATTATATAAACTAAACCTCAAAGATGATTTAAAAAAAGCAGCAGCAACAATAATCTAGGAAATTAGTAATCAGATGAACGGCACTGAGGCAGGGAGGATATGCAACCAAAATTCAACACCCAAGTATGATAAAAATTCTCAATCTAGCAACAGAAACTTCTTCAACTGAAAAAGGGCATCTACAAAAACATGCAACTAGTATTATACTTAATGGCAAAAGATTAAATGTTTCCCTAAACAGGAACAAGGTAAGGATGTCCTTTCTCACTCAGTAATCACAACCACATTTCAAAGGAGTCCTTAGTAGTATCCAGGAGTACTCAACTATATTTTGCTGGTAAATTTGCTTTCTTTTTCTCTGAGATAACCACTTCATCCCTTTCCTCCATTTTTTCTTCAATTTTTTTTTTTTTTTTTTGAGGAAGATTAGCCCTGAGCTAACTGCTGCCAATCCTCCTCTTTTTGCTGAGGAAGACTGGCCCTGAGCTAACATCCATGCCCATCTTCCTCTACTTTATAGGTGGGACGCCTACTACAGCATGGCTTTTGCCAAGCGAGGCCATGTCCACACCTGGGATCCGAACCGGTGAACCCCGGGCCACCAAGAAGCAGAACATGAGAACTTAACCACTGAGCCACCGGGCCTGCCCCTTTTCTTCAAATTTCTTAAACCCCTGTCCCTCTCTGAGCTGATAACTTAACCTTATATTTTATTTTTTGTAAGGTGAATCAATCATACAAACTCATCTTCCTGCCATCAAATCTCTCAAGAAGGTAGAGGCCCTATCCTGGCCATCACTCAAGAGAGACCAAGTTACCTGGCCATTTCAATACTCAGCCAGAACTTGGAGCATAAACAGTGGTCTGAACCTAGAAACTCTCTGCAACTGATACTTTTCTATCAACAACTACTACAATCAAAAGCAGAGACAAGGTCACCCCCGAAGTCTAGCATAAAGCCATAGTAAGAAGAGAGAATTAATCCCCAAGCTTTGGTTCACCACCTTGGAGAATGGTTCTTCCCATTAAAAACATATATAATAGGGGCTGGCCCCATGGCCTAGTAAGTAAGTTCAGCATGCTGTGCTTTGGCAGCCTGGGTTCACAGGTTCAGATCCCAGGCGCAAACCCACTCCACTCATCAGCCATGCTGTGGGGGCGACCCACATATAAAGTAGAGGAAGACTGCCACAGATTTTAGCTCAGGGCTAATCTTCCTCAAGCAAAAAAAATATATATAGTTACACACATATATATAAAATTAAAATATATATATATATATATATATATATATAAAACAATTACATTTGGCTTCTGACCAACAAATATATTAAATAGGAAAAGTAAAGAAAAACACAAAATACTACACATGCAATTTGCATGGCATTTGTTCCTTACCTGCTGGTGACGGGTGCTTGGAAAGGTGTACTGAACAGAGTGAGGAGGATAACGACTTTGTTCTGTGCTGAATGCTCCTTGGTTGGGAGGATAACCTGAACTTGACATTATCAGTAAAGAAGTCCTCACCAGGCTGTGAGATCAAGTCCAACAAACAATCATGTTTCTAGGAAACCACCTAAACAGAATAGGAAAAGAGCACTGATAAGAACTGAAGCATCAGGTGTACTTCCAATAAATTATAACTATAGCTACACAAATAAAACCACAATTACCAGTAAAAGCTTTCTCTCCTGTATTCTAAGAAGTTACTGAGGTTTGAAAAACATTAATGGGTCTTTTCCTTTAACTTAAAAAAGGCTCTTGAATATATCACAAATAATATCACTAGCTATATAACGTAAAAACATGTATATAAAATTTCAGCATGGTACCTGGCACATAGCAACTGCTCAATAAATGTCTGAGAAACAAATACTATATTTTACAAAAATAAAATCTGTGGTTGTAAATTTTTGGGCGGTGAAAAAATCAGTTGTTAAAAGGATTCATGAGTATTTATAAGGTAAGGATTTGTGTGGAGGAAATATTGTCTTTATTAAATGATTCTGCCCCAAAATGATAGCCTAGGAAGGCAATGGGGATGGGAAAGCTCTCAAGGAAGAAAAAAGTGAGCTATCACTTCAAGGAAAACAAGTGTCAGTATCTGTGAAAATCAGAATTTGGGGAAAACTTGTATCTGCCATGAGGAGCTTAACAGCTTCCCTACATTTAAACGCATTTCCAGCGAGATTGGTGATGATGACAGGTGAGTTTTTGATATTACATAATGAAATGTGCCAATATTTGAAATATCTGCATAACTCAATGAATTAATATTTTCCAAATGACCAATACAGAATATGACAAATACCCATATCCTCTACCATAGCAATTCCACTTCTAGGAATTCATTTGGTTGTTCAATACAGAGATACTCAAAGATGAATGCCTGAGAATGTTTCTTAGGGAAGTGTCCTAAATATCCAGTACATGAGCTAAGAAAATTGTTATTAAAAAAGTTTAGCTAATGGGAAATTTTATGTACAGTATGCCACAGAAAGTCCATATAAATGAGAACATTTTATTTTATACAAGTGTGATTTGTGCATACCACTATTATCTCATTTTTCATGTGTGTCATATCATCACAAGATTTTAAGAACAAAGGCAGAAATGTCGTATTTCCAACAAATATTTATTGAGAAGTACACCACTATGTACCAATACTGTTCTAAACATTGGCATAAAATGGTGACCAAGATATGCCATCTTATTGGGAGGTGACATAGACAATAAACAAATAATCAGGAAACAGTATGACAAAGTGCTATAAATAAAACAGGATGGGAGAAGAGGGGGAAGGGAGACAGTTCTGATGGGATGATCGTAAGAAAGCCAATCTTAGCTGGGATGACCATACACCCTGATTTCCTGAAACAGACCAATTTACAGTTATTGTCCCAGTGTAATTATTAATTACGGTCGATTTCCTTCTCAGGACTGTCCCAGTTTGGGTAATAAATTTTATTCTAAGATGACTTTTGTGCCAAAGCTTGAAAGATGAGAAAGAAGAGCTAGGCAGCCTTGAAGAGACAAGAACACTCCATAGAGAGAAACTACAGAAGCCCTAAAGCAAAGCAAGGAGGCTTAAAGAGAGTGAGGGAGAAAGTGGAAGAAGGCAAGGCCTGAGAACGGGCAAGAGGAGATCATGGGGGGTTTTGCTCGTGTATGTCTGGAAAATGAAAAGCTCTCTGTGCATTCTGAACATTAATCCCTTTTCCACCTTTATGTGACATTTTCTTCCAGAATTCATAACTTGTTTAATCTTTACTTTCTCTACTCTAAATTAAAAAAATATTCTTCTACATTCTCCTCTTAACTTCTTAGTTTTATTTATTTTCCACATTTAGCTCCTTAATCACCTAAAATTTTTTTCTAAAACATGGTAAACTAGGGGTCTAGTTTTATTTTCTTTACTAATAGTTAATTATCCCAACAAAACCCTTATTGTACATGTCTTCCTCCCAACAGTGATCGGAAATGCCATCCTCATTACAACCCAGAAATTTCAGTATATGCCCTAGAAAAACTCACATACTTACATACAAAAGGATATTTATTGCAGCAATGCAAGAGACAAATTTGAAGACAACCTAAATTCCATAATGTGGTATTTTCATATGATACAATATCATACAGCAGTTGTAATGAATAAACTCCAGCTATATGTTTCAAAACATATAAACCTCAAAAAAAGTAAAGTTGAGTGAGAGCAATTTACAAAATAATGCTAACATATGGTAGAAATACAGAAAATAACACTACGTATTATTTATATATACACATAATAAAAGCATAAACAGGCGCCGGCCCAGTGGCACAGCAGTTACGTTTGCACGTACAGCTTCTCAGCAGCCCGGGGTTGGCCGGTTCGGATCCTGGGTGCGGACACAGCACCGCTTGGCAAAAGCCATGCTATGGTAGGCATCCCACGTATAAAGCAGAGGAAGATGGGCATGGATGTTAGCTCAGGGCCAGTCTTCCTCAGCAAAAAGAGGAGGATTGGCAGCAGTTAGCTCAGGGCTAATCTTCCTCAAAAAAAAAAACAAACAAACAAATAAAAGCATAAACATACATAAGATATACGTCTACTTTAGGATAATATGTAGTTACATCTAAGGAAGGAAGGAAAATGATCTAGGGGAGGGGTACAATCTTTAATACTTTATTTCTTAAAAGAAAAACTGAAGCAAGTATGATATAATCCTAAGTTTTCTGAAACACAGATGGTAGGTACATGGACATTTGTTATACTACTATCTGCACGTTTCTATGGGCCTGAAATAGTTCATAAAGAAAAACTTATATAATGTTATAAACCAACGTTAGCTCAATTTTTTAAAATATTTAAAAAAAAAAAAAGAGAGAGAGAGGGAGGCTAGCCCAGTGTGTAGTGGTCAAGTCCGTACACTCCGCTTTGGCGGCCCAGAGTTCACGGGTTCAGATCCCAGGCACAGCCCTACACATCGCTTGTCAGGCCACGCTGTGGCAGCATCCCACGTGCAAAGTAGAGGAGAAGTGGCACAGATGTCAGCTCAGGGACAATCTTCCTCGAGCAAAAAGGGGAAGATTGGCAACAAATGTTAGCTCAGGGTAAATCTTCCTCAGCAAAAAACAACAAAAGAAAAAGAAAAGTCACCTTTATTATAAAGTATATCTCCACATATCCAGGATTCTAGACTCACTAATTTGATTGTTTGTCTTTTCCTAGGGGGATGCCACACTTTTTAAGTTATTACAAACATTATGAGACTTTTATATCTAGTAGGGCAAGCTTCCCCTCACTGTGCTTAGTTGCTGCTACTTTGAAAGGCTTCAGAGCTATTCCAGCAGGTTTTCTCTTTCACATAAATTTCAGAGCCAGCTTGTTAGGCTCCATAAAAAACTCTGGATGAGAACATACAAATGAACTCACAGACTGACTAAAGGGAGAACAACAGATACCTTTATACTATTGAGTATTCTCATCCTAAAACATGATTATATATGATTATATTTTAGGATGGGAAATAAAATGTGTGTATAATTAAGATGAGAATATTTTATGTATATACAATGGGGAATATTATATATATGATGGAAAAAATATGTGTAGAACATATATAATTCCTATCTTAATTACATATAAAAATATGTAAAATTCCCATAAGATTATATATATACACACACACACATCTGTACATATATTTTAGGATAGGAATTACTTATATACATAATTAAGATAAAAATTATAGTACAATAAGCCCCCTGTGTCCACAGGTTCTGCAGCCACAGATTCAACCAACCACAGATGGAAAGGCCTATGATGGCTGCATCTGTACTGAACATGTAGACACTTTTTTTTCTTGTCATTATTCCCTAAACAATACAGTATAGCAACTATTTACATAGCGTTTACATTGTATTAGGTATTGTAAGTAATCTAGAGATGATTTAAAGTATACAGGACTATGTGCACAGGCTACGTGTATACAAATACTATGCCATTTTACAAAGGGACTTGAGCATCGGGGGATTTTGGTATTCACCTGGGGTCCTGGAACCAAGCCTCACCCCAACACCGAGGGACAACTGTGTGTTTGTGTGTGTACAATCCCCAAACATTTAAGATTTTATGTCTTAGTAAAGTTTTAGTTGTCTTTGTTTCTATCATTTTAAGGGATTTGGGAAGACAGAAAATTCAAAAAAGTTCAGTGTGCCAACTTGATCCAATTTCCCCATTTTAATCAACAAACTCTTTATCCAGCTAGGCTTAGAAAATAAAGTTTTCTAGAGAATTATCATTCAATTTCACCTTAAAATGAAACAGAGAAAAAACTTTTAAAATTTTATGTGGTACTATGTAACACAGAAATATTTTAAATAAACATACATACCATCCTTACTACTCATTTCACTTTTCCTTTTGTAGGTCAAGGGAAGAGTCAGAAGACAGAACCAGCTGTCTCCCCAGACTGTTTCCTGCCTGCTCCCTCCCAAGGCCCACGTCATGCAAGTCAGAAAATCTAAGAATTGAGAGGTTTTGAGATTACCCAACTAACAGTGATTTTACAGATCTGGACTCTGAAGCACAGAGATATCCAATAACTTCTCCAACATCACAAAACTGTCAGTGGCAAAAAGGAGAGAAGCTAGTGTTTTTTGTGATGCTTTGATGCTTTCTCGGCAAGCAGTGAACTAATACTCTGAGAAGCTGAGATGCACAGTAGGACCACACATTAAAAACACGTGGGCAGCCTCCTATACACCTATACTTGCTCCAGGCAGAAGGCGAAAAGCTAACATGTGGGAGTTTTGTTGGTGGTGGTGTTTGTTTTGTTTTGTTTTGGGAGACAGGTATTGTTGGTACCATTTAAGAGTTTTAAAAAGTATCATAGACTACAAACAGAAAAGTCTCCTTCTCACCCTTGTCCTCCAGCTGCTACCCAGTTCTCCTCCCAGAAGGCAACAGAAGTTACTAGTTTCTATAGTATCCTTTAGAAATAACCTGCACACACACCCACACACACACACTTTACCCCCTACATAAATAGTAGCATAGTAGATACATACTGTTCTATATCTTGTTTTTATTATGTAACAATATATCTTGACAATCATTCTCATGAGTCCATAAAGAGCTTCTTCATTCTTTCTACTGCTGTATTTTACTATGTGAATGTTTACAAATATTTCATAAAAGTTTTCGAACTCTGATCTGTACCCCTAACAAATGCTTACATGATCTATCTCTGAGCTCTCTTCTCAACTCAGACATCCTAAGTAAATAAAGCTATAAATGGAATGGAGAAGCAAAAGGAAAGAGCTTAGCTCAAGGTCATCCAAATTTTTTTCTAACAGTGGCCTACATGATGAGAAAGCCATGTAGTACGGTGTTGTGGTTTCCTTTTTTTTTTTTTTAATTTTCAGCAATGGTGAGTCCTGAGTTCAACACTTGCATTCAATGTCACTCAAATATGAGTCAAGTGATTTGTCCATGTTTCCCTTTTGTCAGTAATCTTTCATCATGTCCTAGTTTTGTCATGTGATTTCAGTGAAGTTTAACTTGAATATCTCAAAAATAAAATAAAGTCAGGTACTATGAGCCCAACACAGGTGGCAATAAAACATCGGGAAAATCAGAGATTAGCCCGTACTAGCATCCAAATTTAAGGGTCAAAGAAGCCTACATCTGGTCACAAGAACTGCAGCTTGGAGACCAACACGACCTCCTTCCTCAAAATCCAGCCATGAGACATATGGCAACAGTGAACTTTTTGTTTTTTAACCAGCACTCTTTCCTCAAACATCTTACATGAAAGCCAAATGCATAAAATAGACAAAGGAGAAACATTCTGATTCAGTGAGAGTGGGGAACCTAGAATCTATCTTTTCAGTCTCCTCTCCCCTAGTCCTGCCTTCCACCCTCACTCCAGTCCTGACTCACCAAGACACTGCCACAGAAACACTTTACAGTCTGAAAACAACTGAAATAAAAGAATCCGGTTTGAAGTTAAGGCTGAAGGGGAAGAGAATACCTTCAATTTCAAATTTTAAGTTCAGTCCTTAGTACCCAAACTCAGTAACTCAGGTTTAGTTACATGCTTGACTCACGAAATATAAAAATTCTGCAAAAGGTTTAAGAAACCTACCCAAGGTTTTATGTGCAATTCACTTATATCATAAACATATGTAATCATATTTTAGGATGGGAATATTATATGTACTAAAACTAGACATCACCGTTCTAATTAACAAGGGCACATTTTATCTGCATTTTACAGATAAACCCAGAGCAAGCCTCCCATATTTTGCAAACAAGCAATAAAACACAGTAAAATGAAATTGGTCTACTTAAATTCTTTTTTGAATCTTCCCATATTGAAGTAATAAACATACATACAAATTTACTCAACAGGAAACTTATCTTGCAATAACAAAATTTCAAATACAATCATCAGAAAAAAAAAATCCAATCCCCTCTCACCAAGATCTCCTGGCTTTTGGCCTACAAGCTCCGCATAACCAAAATGTACTTGGACAGGTTTTCAAGGTAGCCTAAGCTACCTTGGAACAAAAGCTAAAAATATACTTTACTGTGGCGCATATATAGTATATAAAAATATACTATACTGCAGATGCCTCCTCAAATGACCAAGAATGAATCCACCAAGGGTCACAACAGAGGAGAAGCCCACACTTTACCAAAGCAGAAGAAGGACCCTACAAAATACACAATTCAAGGGCCAGCGCGGTAGCACAGTGGTTAAG
This sequence comes from Equus quagga, assembly GCF_021613505.1. Lineage (NCBI taxonomy): Eukaryota > Metazoa > Chordata > Mammalia > Perissodactyla > Equidae > Equus > Equus quagga. Next base: position 58,953,077 of record NC_060277.1, read on the forward strand.
TTCACACGTTCTGCTTTGGCAGCCCGGGGTTCGCCAGGTCATATCCCGGTGCAGGCATGGCACCACTTGGCACGCCATGCTGTGGTAGGCGTCCCACATATAAAGTAGAGGAAGATGGGCATGGATGTTAGCTCAGGGCCAGTCTTCCTCAGCAAAAAGAGGAGGACTGGCAGATGTTAGCTCAGGGCTAATCTTCCTCAAAAAAAAAAAAAAAAGTATGGGATAGATAACGGAATGGCCTCCATGACACGGCAGATGCCAAAATGTTGGTTACTAACTGAGGCAAATCGGGTCACACTAATTCTCATAAAGCAGCCCAACTCTAGTCCAATTCCAAAAGTACTTTAGGCAAGGAGAGGCTAAGAAGGACCAGGCCCCTGGGGTATCCCAACCACCTAAGACTCTCCAGACTGGTGATGATTTAAAGAAAGAGGATCTCCTGAGTCTACCTCAGAGTCCAGCCTCCCCGAGAGGAGAGAGAGAGAGAAACCAGAAATCATCAAAGTGAATTCTGTAATTTGTAAGAGATCAGAATGGTGCTAAATTGCAATAAAACATCTCCTGTTCTTCCCTTTAAAAAAAAAAAAAAGGAGGGGCCGGTCCAGCGATGCAGTGGGTAAGTTCATGCCTTCTGCTTCAGCAACCCAGGTTTGCCAGTTCGGATCCCCAATGCAGACCTGCACAGCACTCATCAAGCCACGCTGTGGCAGCATCCCACATACAAAATAGAGGAAGACTGGTACAGATGTTTTGCTCAGGGCCAATCTTCCTCATCAAAAAAAAAAAAAAAAAAAAAGCAGCTACTCTGGGGGAATGCCATTAACAAGGTATTAAATGTGTAAAACACCTTTTTTGACATTATGACATCTCACTTAGAAAACATGAATGGGAGCTGAAGAAAAAGGCCTTTTAGGTTAAACTATCCCATCCTCAATAAAGTATGATATTGAAGGAAAGACATCAATAAGGGCATAATTATTTGATTAAGAATATAGGCATTCAATAAACAATTCTTGATGAAAAAAACAAAAAAATTATGCTGCTTTATGCCTACATAAAGTGAGACAGGAGAAGTTTCCCAAGACAGCAGTAGCACACAGTGCAACTGAGAGCTCTGTGGTGTAGCTGCACTGTATTGAACTAATTCTCTGGATTGAGCAATAGTTACTCCTTCAACTATAAGAATGAATATATTTCAAAGCCAAAATGGACAACTGTTGGCCAATTCTCTCCTCCACTAACACAAAAAAGAACAGCACTGACATCAGAATAATTTTAACTTTAGATGCTTGGCCAGAATTAACAGACATGACAATACCTAAGGAGAATAATAAAAAGTTTGCATTTATTGAGCCTTTGTCATATACTAGGAGCTTGGCGGACATGAGCTCACCTAAAACACTCACTCCAGTTGTCTATTAAAAAAAAAAAAAACACTCATTCCATTATTATCCCTAATTAAAGCTTTATTTAGAGACACTAAGTAACTTCCCCAAGGTAATTTTTTTAACTGAGACACAGATATCTTAAGGATCATGTTCTGCTGCCTTGCCTTTGACCCACTAACAGAGACTGCTAAAGGGTATGAAGCCAAAATAAAACAAGGCTAATGAACAGACTCCATTTCTAAGGGCTACACCAAAATAAAGAAGGAAAAAAGCAAATGACTGAAAATTTATTGAATGCTAAATAAAAAATAAACAAAAAATAAACAAAACCACCAGACACCTGTGAGAGCCACAACCACCTCTGTTTTGTTCACAGGGCCTCCTGAGCACCCAACAGTGCTTAGCTCTCAATAACACCCATTCCAAGAGCAGGGCCTCTTCTTCCTTCCAGCCCCTCCACCTCACCCAAAAAGGCTCCCATGCTTCTCCATCTCAACTACCTTCATCCTCATCCCTAGTAGCAAGAAACTCCTAACTTGACTTCCCTCTTCAATACTTTCTCCATTCAAAAAGCCAAATGTTCTTTTTAAAGCATCAATCAGACCATGTCAATCTTCTGCTTAAGACTCCCCAGGGGCTACCATGCACTTCAAATAAAATCCCAGCTACTTACTATGACCCAAAAGGTTCAACCTGATCTGGCCTGCTTCCCCTCCCAATAGCTCAGGAGGCCCCAGCAACAGGAGCTTCCTTCCAGTTCCATCAGCCTGCGCCAAGCCCTTCCTTGCCTCAGGCCTTTGTCCTCCTTTACTCTCTGCCTGGAATGCTCTTCCTGGCTCACTCACGTGGCTGACTCCTCCTCAAACTGAGGGTCTCAGTTCAAATGTCATCTTTTCAGAAAGGTCTTTCCCAACAACCCTATGAAGTAGGTTCCTACCAGTTACTCTAGATCACATCACTCTGTTTGGTTCCTTTATAGATTAATCACAATCTGAAATGGATTAGTTGTTTTCCTTGATTATACTCTGTCTTCTCTTATTAGAATATAAACTCCCTGTTTGATTCCCTAAGGCACATGTTAAACAAAAGAAATAAGAAATGTGCAGAACTTATTTGAAGAAAACCTACCGAAGAACCTAAGAGTCTCTTTGAATAAAAGGACAGGAAGTACATAAAGGTGTCAATTTTCCCAAAATTAACCCATAAATTCAATATTCCCAATCAATATTCAGTATTCCCCATAAGAATCTGAGCAAGGTTTCTTTTTCAACTTCATAGAATGATTCTAAAGTTCACCTGGAAGAATACATAGACCACAATTGCCAAAGTCTGAAAACAACAAGGTAACTGAACAGGTGACTAACCCTACCAGTAGAGAAATTATAAAACAAGAGTAATTTAAAGCATATTACAACAAGATATCAAAAGAATATAATAAACACATTAGAAACAGCTCCAAATACATTTAGTAAATGATAAAAGTTGCAAATCTAATCAGCAAAGCAAAGGACGGCTTTGCCACACAACTGGCAAACTATTTGGGGGAAAAACATGCACATGTATATCCCCCAAAATATATCTCTATCTCACTTCCTATACCAAAATAAATTCCAGATGGATCAAAAAAATTAGAAGTTAAAAGAAAAGAAAAGGAAAAGAAAGAAAATAAAAAAGAAACCATAAACATGTATTAAATTAAAATCTGGGACTTCTTTGTTTTAAAAATACAAAAAGCTATACAATCAAAAGTCTTTCTCTTCCTCATGTGCCTCAGTCACTCAGTTCTTCCTACAACAACCAACGTTACCAGTTTCTTGGGTTTCATTTCAGAAATATCCTGATATACAAACAAATATGTATACATTATCTTCCCTTCTTTAAAACAAGCAGCAGCATACTGTACGTAATATTCCTCACTTTTCTTTTTCAGTTTAATAGATGGGTGAATATTTTAAATTTTAGAGTAAGGAAGGTCTAAGTAGAGCATGAAACTCAGAAGCCATGTATAGACTAATAATGAAGACAGCTAACATTTATTATTTACTTACTATGTGCCAGCCACTATGGTAATCGGTTATTTACATTATCTCCATTCTACAAACAAGGAAATTAAGTCTTAGGGAGGTTAAGTAACGTGCCCAAGGTCATACAGCCAGCAACGTAGGTTGGATATATTCGACAACATAATACTACAAAAGAATGGCAGGGAGGATGGGAGGTGGGGTGAGGGGTTCGCATACACATGGAAAAAGTGAATACCTTACTATGTAAAGAGCTCTTCAGATCAATCTGAAAAAGACCAATAACCCCATCAAAAATAACCAAAGAACAGGGGCCAGCTCGGTGGCACAGCGGTTAAGTTCGCACACTCTGCTTCAGCAGCCTGGGGTTTGCCGGTTCAGATCCTGGGCATGGACCTAGGCACTGCATATCAAGCCATGCTGAGGCAGGCATCCGACATAGAAAATAGAGGAAGATTGCCACAGATGTCAGCTCAGGACCACTCTTCCTCAGCAAAAAGAGGAGGACTGGCAGCAGGGCTAAACTTCCTCAAAAAAAAAAAAAGAAAAGAAAAGAAAAGAAATAACCAAAGAAATGAAAGCAGAAAATTTATAAAAGAAATAAATTCCCTCATTAAAAAATTTTCAACCTCAACAGTGACTGAAAAAGGCCAATTAGAATGACTTCTTTTTCACTTCTTAAATTGTCAAAATGTTTTAATTTGTAATATCCAGAGCTGGCCAAGGTTTGGGGCATAACCACACACTTGTGTCAATATCTATCCAAATCTACCCTATTCGTATAACAGCACCCACTTCAGGAATCTACCCTACAAGGCTGCTTGCACAAGTATACAAAATAAGCACACAGATAATTCATTACGGCTTTGTTTTTCTGTCAAAACAAAACACTAGTGGTCACAAATTTATTAAACAAATTATGGCCTTTTCATATGTGGAATACTCAGTAGCTCTAAATATACCAACATGGAACAGTAACATACAAAAGAACAGTATCTTATGATCCCATAATACAGAAAATTACACTACAGAAAAAAATCTGAAAGAATATGCAACAAACAGCAGACTTCATCTAAGAAGCAGTACTTCTAATGTCTTTATATACTTCTGTATCATACTTCTGTAAAATAATGTATTACTTATAATAAATGAAAGACAACTAAAGATTTTTAAATAACATATCCTCCTTCATTCATTAAAATGCTTTTGTGTGAATAGAGAGTACCTTCTCCTTCCATTCCTCCCCTCCTTTCAGCTCTGCTCAGTTCCCTCCTCCTTTCCCTCCACACCTCTTCCCTCCCCTACATACACATACACACACATACAAAGTTAAGGGACTATATACTCCCTACAGTGGATATATATGCACTGTGTATATTTTAGGCTGTAACTCCTAGAAAGCACAAGTTCTGGTTTCATTCCAAATACCTGAAAGTCATTGCAATTCAAAACTGAATTAAAAGAACTTATTCAAAATTAATACAAAGTTAAACATCTTTGAACAGGAGTTCAAAGACATGATGATTACTACTTAAAACAAATATTTCAAAACCATACAAATCTATATGCTATTGCCAAGGGCAATGAACTGCCTAAAGCAGATTACTATGACCCTGAACTGTGAATGACAACAAAAATGTCAAGAAAGGAGTCTGTCAGTTAAATAAATGTATAAGGGGAAAGGCAATCTGTAACCATAAAGGTTATCCTCATAACAAAGCTAAGAGTCAGATTTTCACAGAAAAATGTAATCTTAATTTATTCTGGTTTGATTATCAGTTTATTCATGTACAACAAAGAAAAAAAGAACAATAGCCTAAGTTTTATTCCTCAAGCAGACACTGTGAGAGGGGAAAAAAGTAAAAATAATTTGATAATGTTTACTTTTCCTTTGCTCTTGACTAATCTACTTAAAGATTTAATTTTTTTAAAGATTTTTTTATTTTTCCTTTTTCTCCCCAAAGCCCCCCAGTACATAGTTGTGTATTTTTAGTTGCGGGTCCTTCTAGTTGTGGTATGTGGGATGCCGCCTCAGCATGGCTTGATGAGCGGTGCCATGTCCGTGCCCTGGATTCGAACCGGCGAAACCCTGGGCCCCCTCAGCGGAGCCTGCGAACTTAACCACTAGGCCACAGGGCCGGCCCCAAAGATTTAATTTTTGATATAAAACTTACCAGTGCTATTCTTTCAAAGGGCTCCCTTAAAGGGATTCTATAATAATCCTACAAACCAACGATTTCATATTCTTCATTCACAATTTTTTCCTAGCACTGAAACTACTCCCAAATTCCCTGCATATATAAATTAATACATTCTTATTCTAATATTACCTGGAAATACAAATAGTTTGAAATGAACCAATCCCACGTTTACTATCTCTTTCTCCCAAAAATCCCAGTAAACTGACAGAAACTTTTTATAAAGAAATGCTTTGATAATTCACTGATTGCAGACATTTTATCTCACTGACAGCGGCGAAATTTTACCTTTTTTTAATTTCGAAAAAGTATTCATCATCCAGTTTCCACAAGTGTGTCAGCTTCTACAACAACCGTATCAAATAGCCCTAGTGGCTAGGCTCTTTTTCACACGCCTTCAACAAATTTCTACTACACACTTCCTAGGGGCGGAGCGTTATTCTGGGAGCGGGGGTAGGGGAAGGATTAAAAAACAAATGAGATACAGACATACACACAATGAGCTTATAGTCTCGTGGGGATTAAATGGACATATACATAAATAACTATGATGTTATAATAGAGGCATAAGTAAAGCATTAAGAATTTCTAGAATGAGAAATATACATATTTGGAGAAGAGAGAACAGGACAGAAACTTCCTGGATGAAGTGATATGTGATCAAACCCTCAAAAAACAGGCAGAATTTAGATGTGGAAGAGTAAGGTAGGGAAATAGGATTCCAGAAAAGAGTATAGTATAAGAAAAAAACAAATCTTCTCAACACAACACAGAACAGGCCTATTAATTACGAGCCCAAATGACATAAAGAAATATGTCATGCTTCAGTATTCACGTAAGGATATCAGTTTAAAAAGAATAATATGTTTTTTCCTTTCAAATAAATTTTATGGCATGAGTACCTATAGCAAACTAATATTCTACATGTGTTTTTCAACATAGCATTAAGAATACAGTTCATGTTCATGCTATTTATCTAAAATTTTATATAACAATTGAAGTCTTTCATACATAAAAAAATTCAAAAGTTTGAGAGTAAGTGAAGCCAACAATAGCTAATCTATAAAACAATTTAACCTATCTGTTTGGGTCTCAGAGGTACCTAATCATTAGCATAATAAAATTTCCATCACTGTAATGCTTAAATCTCATGAAATGTCACTAGGTCCAGATAACTTCAATGACATTTTTGTTTAAGAAGATATTCATCACAGCCAACTAAAAATTAAGCAAACTAGGGGCCGGCCCCGTGGCCGAGTGGTTAAGCTCGCGCACTCTGCTTCGGCGGCCCAGGGTTTGACCAGTTCAAATCCTGGCCGCGGACATGGCACCGCTAGTCAGGCCACGCTGAGGTGGCATCCCATGTGCCACAACTACAAGGACCCACGACTAAAAAAATACAACTATGTACCGGTGGGGCTTTGGGGACAAAAAGGAAAAAATAAAATCTTAAAAAAAAAAATTAAGCAAACTAAATAATTCCCAGTGATCATCATATTACTGATGTAAGTCAATACCAATTTTTTTCAAACTACATTATCATTGCAGGAACTTAAAGTTAAGAAGTACCTTGAATTCAATACCTAAGCTGAATAAGCGATCTCTCATTCCTCATCCACCCCAAATTTTGTTTCAAGTAATTGTCAATCATCTCACTGGATCATCCCATGGATGATATGGTGTGATGGAATTAGAACTACACTGGAGGTCAGAAGATTAGATTCTGCTACTGCCCAACTCCAACAATTCAGGCAGATCACTTCACTTCTCTGACCCTCAGTTTATTCACCAGTAGAACAAGTAGGACTAGATAATCTATATGACTTCACATTCTATATTTCTATAAATTATTGGCATTTTAACCAATTTAGATTTGTTTCTGAGATCACTTTTAAGTAAAAATAACAGCAGCACACATGGAAGAACCAAACTGAAGAACTCAACAGGAACGTTCAGCTGGCTTTCTATGGTCTCGCTTTCAGATGCAAAGAGGACACACACAAAAACAAGCATGTTGTATCTGAAGACTACCCAAGTAAGATTTTGACCACACAAGCTTCTGGGGTGGAAAAAATCGTAAAGAACAGTAAAAATGTTCAAGGAAAACCACCACCACAAGAACACCAAAATAGAAAACAGATGCTTTACATACAGTTATTGCTACATGACAGAAGCTTTTCATAGCTTTTCAATATTCCTAAGAAGTCTTAATAGAAAAAGAAAGTTTTCCTAACCATCTAAATGTCCTGTTTGCATCCTCAAACCTGAAAAGGGCAAAATATTAGGCAACCTATATACTCAGTTATTTGTGCACATAACTGATCTGCTCAACTTTACACCTTTACTGCATTGAGCGATGTGCCCTGAACATAAAAAGCACTTCACACCAGTTGAACAAGTGAATGAACTACACACAAATCGCTAATCAACAAATAAGTCCATATATTATAATTCTGATCAACTGTATTCTAGTAACATCTAATATCTGAAGTAAAAGAACAGTTGGAAGTAACTAAATATGGGAGCTCTCTATCATTCCCAGGCATCACTAAGAATTTGAAATTGCAAGTAAGATCACAAAATACAATTAAAACTGAATAACAAAACAAATGCACAAGAAACTGAGTAACAAATAGCCTGACATTTACCTACATCAATCTGTGGACTATTCAAAGGCCTTTGCTTTCTACTGCAGATAGCTATGGCAAGAAAATCTCACCACTTCACAAATTAAAAAAAAAAAAGCCAAAAAGACCTTGACTAATCTCAATTTGCCCAGCGTTAGAACTTTCGCTCAATTAAATGCAAAGAAACCTAAGTCAATTTTGAGCATTTGTGTTTTAAAAAATTACGTGAGGCCAAATACTTAAGTTTTATTATATGATTAAATCCAACAAGATATCCAGTTAAAAATATATATTCCTCAGAGGCCATGGAGAGAATCACAGCTATATGGATTTGTCACAGCAGATAACAGTGTATTCTGATAAGCTGTAATGTGAATACGTTTTTCTGATTAGAATACAGTGTTTATTCGTTCAACAAACATCTGCAGTGTCAATATCCTACATAGAAAATAAAATCCTACACGATGCCTTAAACGTAAAGTCAGAGAAAGGCTTATCCTGCCCTCAAGAGGAGATAAAACAGGTATATCAATACCTGAATACAAGGTAGAAAGTGTAAACGCCATGAGAAATGTGCAGATAAAGCACTTCAGGAGTGCAGAGGGAGCGGTTACTACCTCACAGAATTATAACCCTTTCGATCTGTTTAAGGCAATTTCATAACTCAACTCTCTTAGGTTCACAACAGCTAATCCTAGGAGAGCAGATGTTTTCCTACTATCACAGAGGAGGGAACTGAAGCACAGAAAGGTTGAGCATGTTCCAAAATGTCACAAAGTTAAAGAAAGAATCAGGACTCTGTATCATATTTTCTCTGGGGGAGTAGTTCAACATATGGCAAAGCTTTCGTAAAAGGAAAGAGTATTTTGGTATTGCAAGTAATCACATCCTTACGTTTGTATGCATGTTATGTGCATATTATTTATATGTAAGTGTGTATTAACCTTGATTTCCACTAACAGGTGTGCTTAAAGCAAGGCAAAGCAACTGTGTACTATAAATATTAAAATAACTAAATAAACTTCCGCTGGATTTTAACAATGAGAAAATAAAGACAATATTTCTTTCTCCAACAACTTGTTATTCCTTCTGTAATTTTTACCCATATCTAAACAAGATTCTAAAATCGGTCTGCTCCTCAGCCCAGGCAAGTTGATTTATCCAATAAATATCTCTATGAAGGGATACATTAAAACATTTTCAAAAAAAAAATATTAAAAATTAAATAATGCCATCAACTCTCCAATTATCCAAGAGACAATCACATGTGACTCACCAGCAGCAGCTACCAATCAAGATATGTTGAACGAATGAATGAATGAATATTTGTAGGCATTTTAAAATGCCGGGCCTGTTGCTCTTTACACAACGTTCCGCCTCCCATCACTGCCTCACCAGAGTGCACACAAGGAACGTAAATTTTAATACAATTAGGATCTAACTAGGGAAGCAAATCTGATGCAGGTGAATATACTAATCCCAAAGATTAGAATTACCCATACCACTACTCTTCAAGGTTAACTCTGTTGAAGTGGCACTGTGGCATGCCACATTGGTAAAAGAAAACTGACACCTCCTGAGCAACATTTTTCATAAATATCACTTATTCCCATCCGCACGACTGTACCTAATCCAGTTAATTCGAAAAATTCCGTCTCCTCTCCATTAAGACTGATTTCTCAATTACAGCTTCTCAAACCCCTCTTCCCCGAAAAAAGAGAATTCATCGACTTCGCTCATTAAAACACCAATAATAACAGAAGGAATCGGGTTCCGATCTTGACCATCTCCGCCAACACTCGCCCTTCGCCATTACACCCCGAAGCGGTCTGGTTAGAAAGGTGAACTAGTTTGCTCTTCACGCACTTGTCCATCGCTGTCACCCTCCCTAACCCCGTCCACACTCCCAAGACGGCCACCAACTCCGCCTCAGACTGAGCCAGGCCCGCCACCTGTGCCGGCCGCACCCGGGGTCCCCGGGCCCTCCCCGCCGCCCTCAGTCGGCCCTCCGGCGCCGCACGCCCCCTCTCTACCGAGCCCCTCTCCGCCGGCCCGGCCCGGCCCGGCCGCAGCCCATTCTTCCTCCAAACTCCATAAGCCTCCTCCGCTCGCCTAGCCCAGCTCCCCGCCGCGCCCGACTCGCGCTGGGCGGCCGAGGAGAAGAGGCCGGGCGGCTGGGGCGGGTCCCGACGTGCCGGGCCCGCGACGCCTCTCGCCCGGCCGAGAAGCTGCCCCCGCGGCCGGCACCCTGAGAGCCCTCGGAAGCCCCCGGGCGACCAGGGCCCGGGAGGCCGGGGCAGCGGGCGCCGGGGCCTACTCACCAGGAGCAGGCGGGGCGTGGTAGCCGGCGCGCCCCGGGCCTGAGGAGCAGGACGCGGCCCCGGCGCGCGTCCCTACCCCGGGACCTCGCTCGGCGCGGCGAGCTGGGCGCTCACTCCAGCCGCCGCCGCTGCCGCCGCTGCTGCTTCGCCACCTTGGCCGCCATCTTGACTCAACCCCTCTCCCTCCCCCAGCCCCGGCGGCCGCGGCTAAGGCGGCTCCGGCGCCGGCTCCTCCTCCTTCCGGAGAGTTGGGAGACCGACTCCCTCCGCTGGCCGAGCGTGGCTCCTACCTCGGCCGAGTTTCCTGGGTGGCCTCGCGCCTGGTCCCCTCACGTCTGCCCTCGGCCTGGCGGCGGTCCCCTCCACCGGAGACGGGCCGGGGCGGCGCCGTGCCCGGCCGGACCCGGCGCGCTGCCATCGCCCACCCGGGCGCGGCGCCCGCCGCGAGCCGGCCGGCCCCCGCGCGCTAGTGGCCTTCCCCCGGGCGTGGGAAAGGGAAGGACGCAAGGCCATGCCGCGGGACCCGGGCTTCGGGGAGGGCAGCCGGGTCCCCACGTGCTGGGCGCCGGAGGGGTGCACGTCGACCCACCCAAGCTATTTCCCGGGGCTCCGTCTGTAATTCGCACCAAGACGTCACTGACATGCCGGGCAAAGCCGGTTTGTCCCTGATGTAGGTCCTTAGTCTAAAGTCACTTGTCAGAGGAGCCTGTGGCCCTCGCGACTACGAAGTGCACTCTCAGCCTTGCTCTTCTAGGAAAATGACTGGACGGTTTCTCGTAACTGCATGCTTTTCCTTTAGCGAAGCCGCCACTCCACATCCCAAAATGAGAAGGAAAACCAAGTAGGTGTATCATATAGATAAGGGGCTGTATAACTATAAAATTACGAGAAAGTCCCGGGTTTTAAGAAGTGAGTTACAAAATGGTGAACCGGAGAGAGCAGGGAACTCGTAATACTACAAGACGTGGGAGTTTACTGTGAAACACTGCCCTCTAAACCCACTGTACTGTAAGAAAAGACCAGGGCAAAAAAAGCTGGATGGCACCGAGGCACAAGACTTCGTAAATGCTGCATAAAGTGGACACAACTCGACAGAGAAGTGTCGGGAGGCATCCGTGTAAACCCCAACAGGAACCCCCTCAAGCCATTGGAGCAGGTCACAAGGACCAGCTTAAACTCGGAACTCAATTTCCGCGAGTGCAGTTTTCCCGCCGGAGCCAGGCTCAGCGGCAGCCTTCCCTATTGCGCAGGCGCAGTGCCAGTTACCGACCATGGAAGTGGTGGGTCTTTTGTGTTTGGCGGCGGCGGTCTTAGCTTGGGGCTTCCTATGGGTTTGGGACTCCTCGGAACGAATGAAGAGTCAGGAGCAGGCTGGCCTGCTGGGAGGCGGAAGCCGGAGCCTCCTGGTGATCGCGCACCCAGACGATGAAGCCATGTTCTTTGCTCCCACCGTGCTAGGCTTGGCCCGCCTGAGACACCAGGTGTCCCTTCTCTGCTTCTCTGCAGGTAGGAGGCGGTAGGCGGGGCGTTGGGAGCTGGGGCTGTGAGGGGATGTAGGTGCTAACCTAAGTCGACTTCTTCCCGAAGTGTTCTCTGACGTAGGCGGCTAAGTGAGCGCTACCCGGAAGGTGCCTTCTCTGGGCGCTTCACGGAATTTCGGTGGTCCTAGCCTGAGGACGGTAGCGGCAGCTCCCGGGGAGGGCTGGGGACGTCCGCACTCTGCCTCCTCTACTCTCTGCTAGCAGCATTGAGGAGCACAAGCGAGCTGCTCACATTTGGTCTGGATTTCCGTTGGAAACTGCGGCTGGACTCATTATTCTGTGGGACCTTTGTATTTGGAGAAGGACCAAGAATAATGATCTTACCATGGTCTACCAAACAGAATCTGTGCTGTATCGTGCCTGCTCAACCCTTAAAGTTTTACTTCTAACGATAGGAAAGGACCTTCCTGCTGCTTTTGAAATCCATTTTGTGCTGCAACGATGCGTGTCAAATTAAAGAGACAGACTCAGATCATTAGACTAAAAAGTGATTATAGGTAGTTTTAGAGTTCAACTCCACCCAGCTTTCAGTGAAGGGGCCTTTCAAAGAATAAGTCCTCCCAGAGAAGATAAGATGAGAAAACAAAAATTGACCGTGATACTGTATAATGTTAATAATTGCACAACTGTATAAATGAAGTAATTAAATTGTACTTATACAAGGGGAGAATTCTATGGTATGTAAAATTATACTTCAATAAAGCTGTTTTTACAAATGCCCATGACCTCTTTTCCCATTTGGTTGTGTCGTTCCACTTCTTTTTCTATACAGATTTTTCACAGAAATCATATTTTGTACAATTTTTTATTTTTTTCACTTAACATTATTTTTTTCATTTATTTAGCAAATATTTATTTAAAATTTATGTGCACTGCACACCTATTAGAATGACCCAAATCCGGAACAGTGACAACACCAAATCCTGGTGAGGATACGGAGCAACAGAAACTCTCATTGGTAGTGAGAATACAAAATGATACAGCCACTTTGAAAGGCAGGCAGTTTGGCAGTTTCTTAAAAAACTAGACATACTCCTACCATACATCCAGCCATCACATTCCTTGGTAATTACCCAAAGGAGTTGAAAACTTATATGCACATAGAAACCTGCGCACACCTGTTTACAGCAGTTTTCTGCATAATTGACGAAACTTGGAAGCAAGCAATTCAGTAGGTGAATGGATAAATTGTGGTATATCTAGCTAATGGAATATTATTAAATGCTAAAAAAATGAGCTATCAAGCCATGAAAAGGCATAGAGGAACTTTAAATACATATTACTAAGTGGAAGAAGCCATTCTGAAAGGCTGCACACTGTATGGTTCCAGCTATACGACATTCTGGAAAAGGCACAACTGTGGAAATAGTAAAAAGATCAGGGGAAGGGGGTGGGAGAGGAATGAATAGGTGGAACACAGGATTTTTAGGGCAGTGAAAATATTCTATCGTATTATAATGATGAATACATGTCATTATACATTTGTCCAAACCCATAGCATGTATAACACTGAGAGTGAATCCTAATGTCACCTATAGCTTTTGAGTTGTTATATAGGTTTGGGTGTCAATGTTGGTTCATCAAGTGTAACAAACATACCATTCTGGTGGGGGATGTTGATAATGGGGAAGGCTGTGCATGTATGGGCGCAGGAAGTATATGAGAAATCTCTGTACCTTTCCCTCAATTTTGCTGTCAATATAAAACTGCTTTTAAAAAAGTCTTAATAAAAAAGACTTAATTAAGAAAGTATATATGGTAGGCCTTATTCTATGCCCTGAGGATTAAACATTAAAAACGGGGGCCAGCCCGGTCTCCTAGTGGTTAAGGTCAACACACTCTGCTTCAGTGGCCCAGGCCTGGTTCTCTGGCCCGGACCTACACCACTGATCCATCAGTACCCATGCTGTGACAGTGGCTCACGTACAAAATAGAGGAAGATTGGCAACAGATGTTAATTCAGGGGGGATCTTCCTTAGCTAAAAAATACAAAAACAATAAAAACAAGCAAGGTAAGGACTGTGTACTTGTGAAACTTCTAATTTAAACATTTGCCCATGTTAATAAGAATTTAATATATAGCCTTTTAAGTGATTTCATAGAGATAAACCTTAATTTAGTTCATCATCCTTTATGTATATTTAGTGGCTTTTTTCCAGTTTATCTCTATTACAAATAACAGTGAACATCTATGTATTTCATATTATGTCATTAGGACTGATTTCTAAAATTGGCTCTTTTAAAGCTTTGCATGCATATTGCAGTTCCCAAAAACATACCAATTTACACTCGCTGACAGAGTATCTGTCTTAATAAAGCGCTATCTCTAGCATTGATTAATGCTTTTAGTGACATTTCTTGATTTAATATTATTTTTTTCCTTTAAAATCCTTTGTTGCCACTCATCTTAAACCATTTTTCATATATATTGCAAATTTGGATCTAAGCACTTCTCAGTCTGCCCTATTAAGGATATTAATTGTAAACAGATGCAAGTAATAGCCTTGTGTTTTTTTTGTTTGCTTTTTATTTTACCTATATTTTATACTACAACTGTGGGAGTCAAATTATAAGCAAGTTTGTTTCAAGATCTGCAAGAGAAACCTGGATTTTATTTGCAAAGTATTATAGCTGCAGGAAATTCTTTAATAAGTTTTTCCTTATTTTTCAGTAGGTTGCAATCAGAAATCAAAATTGTTTTCAAATAAAAAATATAAAGCATGCCCTTGTCGCATATTAAACACTCAGTACCTTTATTGTTGTGTTTCATTATTTCTTCTGAATCCAACTTGCTGTTTAAATTGTTCTCTCTTGTAATTCTTAAAGTTACTTTTAAAATCCCCAACTCAATCAAAAATGTATGCATTAAATATTCCCCACACTCCTGACTTCACATTCTAACATGAAAAACGGGAAGCTAATAATTGGTAATATAATATAATGAAAGCTGTAATTGTGTAGTGGAGGAAGTACTATGTACACAAAATGGAGAAAAGCGTGAATTCTCTTTTTGGGGGTTCGGATTAAGGAAACTTCTCCGAAGAGATTTTCTTTTGAGCTGGGCTTTAAAAATAGCAGTTGGTAAAAAAGTGCACATATCCTTTGACCTAACAGTTTCATGTCTAGTAATTCATCCTACAGATATATTTGCAAGTGAGTAAAATGACATATGGATAAAAAAAATAGGAGTAGGAATATAGGAAGTGGGGCAAGTCATTCTAGACATTAGTTAAAGCGTCAGTAAGTCTTGGACTTTATGAATAATTCATTCTAACTACATCTCCAGTTTTAAGGGGCAGGGAGAAGCATGAAAAAATATATATATTTTGTTATTGGTGGCTCATTTAATCCTTTCAGCAATCCCATGATAGGCACTATTAAATATATAATTTGCTATTGCCATTTTACAAATATGGAAACTGAATCACAAAGAAGTTAAGTAACTTGACCAAAGTGACCAGCTAGAATGTAGAGAAGCCAGGTCCCTGTGGCTCTGCCCTTTCTCAACAATTACACCCAATCTGCCTCCCAGATTGCCTTGTATGCTAAGTCAGTTAAGGAAATACCTATTTTGATCCCCAGGGTATGTTCCAAGAAGCACTAGTTCATCAAGCTGATATTTAAAAAAAATGCCTTGGCCTGACAAGTTTGGGGATATTAGCCAGATATGCTATCTCCCATTTAGAGGTTCACAGTCTTTATTAGAATATCAATATCTTTGGGAAGTCTTGCAGTAAAAAATCCTATTTAACTTTGTTTAGTCCAGCACTTCTCCAATTTATGTAACCACTGAAATACCTGTTAGTATCATATGAGAGAAAGCTATCGTAGATAGGAGGGTATTATTGAGTACATTTGGTGGAGAATTAACACAACCAGTTCTGTGTTTTAGAAAGCTCATTCTAGTGGCAATAAGGAGAATCATTTGGAGGGAAAGATTGGAGTCAGGAAAACCAATTCAGCCCCTCCTTTCCCCTCCAGACTGCGCTGCCACCTCTCACATATCAGACTTCCGTGTATTTCTCACCTATACACTCTTCTTTCAGTCAGTTTGACGAGCCTGTGCCAGCTATCATGCTGTCTTAATTACTACGGGTTTTATAGCACTAGTATCTGGTGTGGCCAGCCCTCTGATTTGTTGTTCTTCAGGGTGTGTTTGCTGTTTTTGAGCTTTGGAAGAGCAAATACATTCAGAAATAGTTAAGGAAAAAGCTTGCTGGCATTTTTATTGGAATTTCACTGACTTTATTAATCAATACAGGTAAAATTGACATATTTACAATATATAGTTTTTCCATCTATGATTTTATGGTGTCTCCTCATTTATATTGGCCTTCTTTAATGTCTTAATATCTTTATAACAAAAGTCTTATGTGTGTTGAGATGGTTAGTAATATCCTTTGATCTGTTTCTCATATTAAGAGGTTCTTTTTGCAAATATTATAGTCTCTTGTTACTTTCTCATAGTTGATATTCTTTTTTATTTGTTTAAATATATTAAACTCTTAGATCTGCTCTGATAATTACAGTTTCTGTAGTCTGTGTGTCTGATTCTGCTCTTTGAGTAACTCATTTTATGTGACTTGTTTCCATGTGTATTTTGTGGGGTTTTTTGTAAGCACATGTTTCTTGGAACCATATTTGCAGTATTTTAATGATTTACTCTTGCTTCAGCCAAGCAGCAAAGGGCACTACCCATCACAGATAGCTCTAAACTAAAATTTGAGATTTGAGATTTTTCAAGCCACAGGGGTAGTGCAAATTAAGGGTTCAAGCCCAAGTGCATTAGTTGTCTAGTGCTGTGTAACAAATTCTCTCAAAACATAGTGTCTTAAAACAATAATAATACTTTATCCTCTTATGGTTTCAGACAGCACAGTTGTCTATGCCCCACGACACAGGTTGTCTATACCTCAGCTGGAGAACCCTAAGCCTGGGGACTGGAATCACCGGACTTAGCTAGAAATGTCAACCAGAACAGCCGCAAATGTTAAATCCATGTAGCTTGGGCTGCCTCACAGCGTAGTGCTGGGCAAGTATCCTGAGAGAAAGCCTGTGCTAGGGTTAGCCACGTGCCTTCTGTGGACTAGCCTTGGAAATCACACAGTATCGCTTTCACTGCATTCTGTTTGTCAAGGCAGGCACAAGCTACATGCAGGTTCAAGGAGAGAAATGGACTCCATCTCTTTCTAGGAAGGAGCAAGGTTCTAGAACTACATGTGGAACTAGAAATATTGCTGAAGCTGTTTTTGGAAAATACGACGTGCCACACCAAGCGAAGGTGAATGTGTAGTTAACAATTCTTAGGAAGTGACATTTTTATTTTCCTTTCACTAGAACCAAGTCTGAGGCAGAGATGTAGCCCAACTTCTCTGTTTAGGGTGCTTTTTTTCTACCTACTGTACCTACCTACTGTAGTTATTGCCTTTTGAAGGTCCTCTGTTTGTGTGGAGGTCTCCTTATTTGTGCCCGAGCTTTATCTCCTCCTGCCCTGACTTTAGGCTGGCAGGCATAGGCAGACACTCTCAAGGCACCCTGGCTTCAGCTCCACCCTACCTGTCTGGATTCGTGCTTACATATTGTTTCAGACCTCCAAAGAGAGCCCTTGTTTTCCTGCTAGTTCAGCCGTACGTTTCACATGTTCAGGTATTCTATGCTAAGAGGGTTTCTCCAGACATCTGATTCACCGTATTTCCTAAAACAGAACTTAATCAGGTTATTTTTAATATTGCTCTTTAATCATGAATAATTCTTCAAAGTTTTCCTTATTGACACACACCTTTAAATCCAGCTCAAAATTATTAGTCTCATCTGTCTCACACTATTCTTTCTGGTTAATACATTTGAGATTTCTAAAAAAATACCTTTTTTTTTCTTTTTGAGGAAGATTAGCCCTGAGCTAACATCTGCTGCCAATCCTCCTCTTTTTGCTGAGGAAGACTGGCCCTGAGCTAACATCCGTGCCCATCTTCCTCTACTTTATATGTGGGACGCCTACCATAGCATGGCTTGCCGAGTACTGGTGCCATGCCCGAAACCAGGATCTGAACTGGCAAACCCTGGGCTGCCGAAGTAGAACGTGCGAACTTAACTGCTGCGTCGCTGGGCCAGCCCCTAAAAAAATATCTTACGTATTGACTGTATTGACTGCATCCTAGTAAGAATGGACTAAATTAGTAACATTTAAAAATGTGAATTATGTTTCTTTAAGGGAGTTATAGAAGCTTTAGAACATGACTCAAAGGTTACATATCTCTGGTGCTATTTTGTAAATATATATATAAATACTTAGGTACTTTTCTCTAAGGTTTAGGTTGATAGGATTTCCATATGATCGTGCCAACCAAAGAGTACATAGGCATCCATGGACTAACTGAAAACAATGCCTATTTATAAATATTGATGCTGATGTGTTCACTGGCAAGTTAACTATTTGTAAGAGTTTTGTGTATTTCTAAGTATGTATTTACTTACTTTTTTTATAATTAAGCTTAGAATTTATATGCCAGGTAACTTTATACACACCCCTATTTTGAACCTAACATGATGTATAAGTGTTTGTAAAAATATTTGTCTTGGGGCTGCCCAGGTAGTGTAGTGGGTAAGATCACATGCTCTGCTTCAATGGCTTGGGGTTCACGGGTTCGGATCCCAGCGGGGACCTACACATACTACTCTTCAAGCCATGCTGTGGTAGTGTCCCACACACAAAATAAAGGAAAATTGGCGCAGATGATAGTTCAGTGACAGTCTTCCTCGAGCAGAAAGAGGAAGATTGGCAACAGATCTTAGCTCAGGGCCAATCTTTCTGCCCCTAAAAAAGAAAGTTTTTTGTCTTGCTGAGTATTGACTTAATTGAAGAATGTTACATGCTTTTCAGAGCTTTTGTTTATTTAATGAGTTAGAGTTTTAAGAGTAAAAATAAAGGACTTTCTTAAACTATGAGAAACCATGCAAGAAATGCTAATAAATCTTAGGGAAGAGATCATGTCAGAAACCAAAGAGAAATTCCCCAGTGACAAAGACTGTGACTAGTGAAAAGGAAAGATGCAAGTGTGAAAAAGAAAGAAAACGTGAGGACTAACCTGATGAAGTATAGAATGGGAATAATCAACAAAATATAATGTATTTTAAAGAGCTTCGTATTGGAGATACTTGTTATAACTGCTCATTGCAATGACTTGGACACTGTTCTCATGCAGTGCATACTTCTCATTCCATCTGATACAAATATGTCTGTCATTTCAGAAAAAGACAGTTACCCATATGTTTGGCCTTGTTAATGACCACCTGTAAGTCACAGATCAGAGAAACTAATGGAAAGTAGTGTTTCCATTAGTAAAGGTCACTATTAATGTGCTCCTTTTGGGAATAATGAAAAAAATACAGGTCTTACAAGTATGGATATATTGGTTGATAATAGCATATGGCAGTGTTTCTTTTCTTTTTTTTTTCTGGTGAGGAAGATTGGCCCTGAGTGAACATCTGTTGCCAATCTTCCTCTATTTTTTTTTCTTCCCAAAGCCCCAGTACATAGTTGTATATCCTAGTTGCAGGTCATTCTAGTTCTATGTGGGATGCCACCAAAGCATGACTTGATGAGTGGTGCTAGGTCCACACCCAAGATCTGAACCAGCAAACCCCAGGCTGCTGAAGCAGAGCATGCAAACCTGACCACTCTGCCATGGGGCCGGCTCCATGGCAGTCTTCCTGGATCTTGGCTGCATAGGTACATGCTCAGTATTTTTTAAGAATTGTTTATTTTAATGATCTTTTAAAAAATTGTTTTACCAATTTTAAAGATATAATTTCTGTTTTACAGTAATAACTCATAAGTGAAAGATACTTATTCAATGCAAATCTAATTTCTTTTTTATATTTTTTATTGTGATAAAATAGGCATAAGATGAAATTTACATTTTAACTGTTTTTAAGTATTCAATTCAGTAAGTGACCTTAAGTACATTCACAATGTTATGTAACCATCACCATTATCTATTTCCAGAACTTTTTCATCATCCCGTGCAGAAATCCCACCTATTAGGCAATAACTCCCTATTCATTCGTCCTCCCAGCCCCTGGGATCCACTGCTATACTTTCTGTCTATAAATTTGACTATTCTAGGTACTTCATATAAATGAAGTCATACAATAATTGTCCATTTATGTTTCATATTTTAATTAATATAATGTTTTCAAAGTTCATCTATGTTGTAGCATGTACCAGAACTTCATTCCTTTTTAAAGCTGAATAATACCCGCATTGTATATACCACATTTTGTTCATCCACCCATCTATTTTTGGATGCTTGGATTGTTTCCGTTTTTTGGCTACTGTGAATTATGCTGCTATGAACATGGGTATACAAGTATCCATTTGAATCCCTGTTTTCGGTTCTTTTGAGTATACACCTAGGAGAGAATTGCTGAGTTATATGGTAACTCTATGTTTAATTTTTGAGGAATCACCAAACTGTTTTCCACAGCAGCTGCACCATTTTACGTTCCTAGCAGTAAGGTACAAGGGTTCCAGTTTCTCCACATCCTTGCCCTACACTTGTAATTTTCCATTTGTTTGTTTTTTGTTTTTTACTATAGCCATCCTAGGAGGTGTGAAATGACATATTGTGGTTTTGTCTTGCATTTCCCTAATGACTAATGATATTTAGCATCTTTTCATGTGCTTATTGGCCATCTGTCTGTCTTTGGAGAAATGTCTATTCAAGTCCTTTTACCCATTTTTTTAATTCTGGCTTCATTTTAAGTCATGATTTCTCCAACTGGGTTCTCTGGACACATTCTAATGAAAGAGTGTCCAGCTTTCTTGATTCAGCTTCCTTTTATCTTCTCCAGTAACGCTGCTTGCTTCTTTTCTCTCTCCAACTTGGAATTGGTAGTTACTTCTTGCTGTTGCCAATCTCTGGATCTCTTCACTGTTCCCAGTTTGGCCCTCAAATCCTCCATCAGTTATGTATCAGATTCTTTGCATAAATTCTTATTGATGTAAATATTTGATATGGTTTCTGTTTTCCTGGATATACCCTAACTGGTACAGAACCTAAACTCCCCCGTTTTATAGTTGGGGAAAATGTTAACCTTTTATTCTTCCAAGTACATTTTAGAATTAGCTTGGTCATGTTCAAGGAAAAACCTTGCTGTCATTCCTGAAACCCAGGAACTTAAGGAATTTCTTCAGCTGCATGAAGTTCATAAAAGGCTAGGTATTAGCACCATGATGCCTTGATTCCCAATCCACTTCTCATTCTGACAAATTAAAACTTTCAAGATGGGGAACTGGGTAACGGAGTGGGAGAGAGGCTTTTTTTTTTTTTTTTTTTTTTTGCTATAAATGGCTTTGTTCCTTTTGATTTTTGTGGGGTTTTTTGAGGAAGATTAGCCCTGAGCTAACATCTGCTGCCAATCCTCCTCTTTTTGCTGAGGAAGACTGGCCCTGAGCTAACATCTGTGCCCATCTTCCTCTACTTTATATGTGGGACTCCTGCCACAGCATGGCCTGCCAAGCCATGCCATGTCCGCACCCAGGATCTGAACCGGCAAACCCTGGGCCGCTGAAGCAGAATGTGCACACTTAACCACTGCGCCACCAGGCCGGCCCAAGATTTTTAACCATGTAAATCTTTTATCTATTTAGAATAAATAAATTAAAAAATTTTTTAAGTAAAGTAAAATTTCTACCTTTAAACATTGTGGTGTACAAATTTGGGCCTTTACAAAGTGGCTTTAATTTCTATTAAATGTCATTGTGATTGCTAGTTATTACTGAGAAGTGTAAGTTATCAGAAGATGGAAGACTTCATTAAGCATACAATTATGCATGAGCTTTTATACACACACATACTGTAGTTCTATAAAAATAAATCTACAGTAATCTCATTTTCTGTTTTCTAGAATAAAGATCTCTAAACTTTTTTTGGTCACATTTTCCTGTTGGTAAAAAATTTTGAGCATATACTCCTGTTATATGTATCTTTATTTGTAATTGTATTAAGTACATGGACCACTGAACTATTATCAACTAACCATTATAAAACATTCATAAAAATTGACTTTTATAAAGGACTAGATAAAAAAATTAAGAGGGAAAATTCTAAGACTTTTCTTCCACCCCAATAGATTATCTTGTGTTTTTCTTTCTTTTCTTTTTGTTTTTTTTGGGGGGTGGGGGAGTGAGGAAGATTGGCCCTGAGCCAACATCTGTTGCCAATCTTCCTCTTTTTGCTTGAGGAAGATTGTCCCTGAGCCAATCTGTGCCAGTCTTCCTCTATTTTGTATGTGACACCCCACCACAGCATGGCTTGACAAGTGGTGTGTAGGTCCATGCCCAAGATCCAAACCTGCAAACCCCAGGCCACCAAAGCAGAGTACATGAACTTAACCACCACGCCACCAGGCCAGCCGCAGATTATCTTGTATATCCCAGGGTGTGCCCACCCTACTTGGACACCATTCTAGAGTGTGTCAGTTAAGAGCTGCTGAAGAATCTCAGTCATTTATTCTGTTGAGGTGGCTACATATTCACCAAACTTAGTAAAAATATTTAAAATTATCTCTGCCTTTGACTCCCTAACTTATTTCAAATTCCTTAATTACACAAAGCAATAAAGCTGGCTCCATAAACACATTAGCCTCAATTCTAAGCAGTTTCTCACAACCATAGTCATGAAGTTGATACCCTGTGAACTTAAGAATTGCATCACTAATGTACAGTAGAGTCTTTATCACCAAAGATCAAGTATCTTTGGAACAAAGTGGGAGATAGTACATGTATGGATTTGAGAGGAACCTAAAATATGATGTCCATCACAAAATCGACTACAGTTTCTATCTGACTTTGAAAAAAGAAGATAACTCAAAAAGTTGTGATGAGGACAATGCAAAATTAAATCTGTTATCTGGAGTCTTTTTACAGTTAGTCCCTTTGTTGAATACAGTGTAATGACTGTCTCCTGTCTGGGTTCAAACAGTTCCGAACTAGTACCCCTGCCAAAGTTGAAAGGTTTCACGTGAGAGTTTTTCTCTGAGTTAGTTATCTGGAACAGGAAGCGAGCCTCTTTTTCCACCCTTCATGAGTGCATGCAGTGTGCTGGGCACCAGGATGACACAAAGTTGAATAAGACCATGACTTTCAAGGTCAATGACATTTAGAAATTAATAATCTGATCATGAAGAAAAGTTCATACTTATTGAGCAGAATGCTGGAAGTGAATACTTGCCAGGGAAAATAGGAGAAGGCTTCCCAGAGGAAATGCCATTTTATCTGGACAATGAAGATGAATTGTAATTCAGGAGAAAAGGAAGAAGAGGAGGGAGAATGTCAAGATAAAGAAGTCAAGGAAAGAGAAATGCTGAGTGCCCAACTGGGTGCTTTGATATCTATTAGCTCATGGAACCCTCAGGAAAGCCTTATGAGATGACGGCTATCCCCACTTTACCGTTGGAGAAACTGGAGTTCAGGATAGTTAAGTACCTGGCACAAATCACACATGCAATTATCTACTGGAAAGTTGAATTAAGGGGTGCATTAGCTAGACACTTGCTTATGATGAGTGCAATTTAAATGGTACCAAGACTTCACTCTATATTATTTATAAGGATACAGAGGTATACTTACCAGAACTATTCTAAGGAGGTATAGTATGTGTATTGGAAAAATAAAGAATACCTAAGCTATTCGGAATGCTGATACAATCGAGATCCCCCAGGTCATGCTGAGATAGCCGATTGCTAAACTCCAAAGGAGAATATTTTCCTATATGATGCCTGCACATTTTCCTGTAATAGTCAGGAGTAGCAGCCTCTTTAAGTAAATGTTTAACAAATATTTGAGGACTATCAATATAAAAGGGCCCAAGCTAATAGTGTGCCCAGATACCCAACTTGTTCTGAGCTGTTATACAAGGGTCAATCCTTAAATCTGCTTAACTCCAAACCCAGTGCTCTGGGCGACATACCATGCTGTCTGCAGCATGTGACTGAAATGCAGACTGACTGACAGATACAGAGATGGGGAAGAATTAAGTGGTGATTCTGGTAACTGTGCTGCTGGCAATCTTCTTATCTGATAGTAACCTCAGTGTTACATTTTCATCAACTTTTTATCATAACCACGAATTTTTCAGGTAGCTCAAACCCTTTAGAAAACAAGATGAGATAAGAATGAGTGAATAGATAGATCTCTATTGTTAAAGAAATCTACCGCTATATATTTGTTATCCTCAGGAAATTACTACAATCAAGGGGAGATTCGTAAGAAAGAACTTTTGCAGAGCTGTGATGTTTTGGGGATTCCACCCTCCAGTGTAAGGATTATTGACAACAGGTAATTTATCTTATAACAACGTAGAAATTCATTGGCAGTAAACATGCAGCGGTACACTTAAATGACACAAAACACTAATGTGAGTAGATAAGAACATCTTATTTTGAGAAATCAACTTAAAATAGTTTCACATTTGTTTTTTTTGTTTTTTTAAAGATTGGCACCTGGGCTAACAACTGTTGCCAATCTTCGTTTTTTTTTTTTTTAAGAATTGGCACCTGGGCTAACAACTGTTGCCAATATTTTTTTTTTTTCTGCTTTATCTCCCCAAACCCCCACTGTACACAGTTTTATATCTTAGTTGCATGTCCTTCTAGTTGTGGGATGTGGGACGCCGTCTCAACGTGGCCTGACCAGCAGTGCCATGTCCGCGCCCAGGATCCGAACCCTGGGCCACCGCAGCGGAGCGTGTGAACTTAACCACTCGGCCACGGAGCCGGCCCCTCACATTTGTTTTTAAATAACAGTGTTTTAAAAAAAACATTTTTGAGGGGCCGGCCTGGTGGCACAGCAGTTAAGTTCACACACTGTGCTTCAGCCACCTGGGGTTCACTGGTTCGGATCCCAGGTGCAGACCTACACACCACTTATCAAGCCATACTGTGCAGTGGTGCAGTGGTTAAGTGCGCATGTTCTGCTTCAGCAGCCCGGGGTTTGCCAGTTCGGATCCCAGGTGCGGACATGGCACCAGTTGGAAAGCCATGCTGTGGTAGGCGTCCCACATATAAAGTAGAGGAAGATGGGCATGGATGTTAGCTCAGGGCCAATCTTCCTCAGCAAAAAATAGGAGGATTGGCAGTGGATGTTAGCTCAGGGCTAATCTCAACCCCCACCAAAAAAAAAGAAGAGGGACATTTTTTGCATATAGCCACAATGCCTTTATCATCACATCTAACAAAATTAATAGTAACAGCAATTCCTTGATGTCCTCCAACAGCCAGTCCATATCAATATCGAAATTTCTCAAGGAGCTCAAAAATATCTTTTTACAGATGGTTTGTTCAAATCAGGATCTACACAAGGTTCACACGTTATAGTTGGTTTGTATTCTGCATTGAATTGTCCCTTCCCCCCACCCCCACCATGTTATTGATTATTGAAAAAACTGAGATCATATAGAATGTCCTGCATTCTGGATTTGTCTGTCTGCTTCATCGTGGTATTATCTAAGTTGTCATTCTATTGTCCATATTTCTTGCAAACTGGAAATTAAGTGTAACTTCGGGGAAAAGAATACTGCATAAGCTGTACTATATACTTCATATTACATCATTCCAGGAGACACATACTATCTGATTGTCTCACTTATAGTAATTTTACAATTGATCAGTGAGTTCACATGGCAATGGCTGCTCTTTTCATTTTAAAGACCCACATCAACATTTCATGTAATGTTTTCATGATTGCCTGAATCATTAACTAGAAGCTGTAAAGTGGTGCATTTCTAAATGTCTCGTGTATTCTAAATGTGTTAGCTGTAATTCTGTAAACCAGAACTTTCCCTATCAACTGGGACTGTTCAGTTACCTGATATAAAATTTGATCCAAAAAGAATAAATGCTCAATTCTTTCCCTTTTTTTTTTTTTTTTTTTTTGCCGAGGAAGACTGGCCCTGAGCTAACATCCATGCCCATCTTCCTCCACTTTATGTGTGGGACACCTACTACAGCATGGCTTGCTAAGCCATGCCATGTCCGCACCTGGGATCCAAACTGGCGAACCCCGGGCTGCCAAAGCAGAATGTGCACACTTAATCACTGCGCCACTGGGCCGGCCCCCAATTCTTTCACTTTAATTGCCATTTTCAGAATAAGGAGTTGATGCATACATACCTCTGGTGGTAATCAATTGTTTGTTTGTTTCTTGGATGGAGGAGGGCACATTTTTTATTTCATTAGAACTTATGTGTTTAATGTGTTCCGTGTTTCCATTTCAGTCCTTATTTTCTTTGATACTCCAATTGTCCCATCTTTGGCCATTGAGCCTCTTCCTGTTGCTTCATATGTCCTTTTGATATGACCTCTTTAGTCTTTTAGGATTCCCTTGTTGTCAAGGACAAATGGATTTTCCAGCACCATCCTGTATACTGTCCTGCCCCAATCCTAGAATCAGCTGTTCCTCAAAGGAGCCTTGGTTTCTCTTAGGCTGTGATGTGTGGAGACCATAACCAGGGTTCTAGGAGTGTTCATTGCTGCAGTGTTATTTTGTCTCGTTGTTACTTGACCTTTATAGTGGACAGAGCTAGTATATATGTATTTTTTTTAAGGAAAAAATATCGAGATACTAATGATTACAATTCAGAGTTAATATTTCAAGGATTTTGTTTAATGTCTTTGATTTTTTACAATTGAATCTCTTTTTCTCTTACACTGAAAGTCTTGCTTTCTAACAACATGAACATAATTATTTTCTTCTATAATCTTTTTAAGGATTTCATAAAACAGATTGAAAAAGATTTTTGTTTAACATACTCAGAAAAGCAGATGTTGAAAACCAAGGCTAAATGTGATCATGATGTGGGAAATTTACTTGAAAATGATTGAGAAAAAATACATACCTATATAGATCAAGCTAAAATGGCAAAATGTTAATAATTTGAATCTCGGTGAAAGGTCCAAAAGTGTTAATTCTATTCTTTTAACTTTTCTGTTTGTCTGAAAATTTTTGTAATAAAAAAATTTCAATTACCATACCACATGCCTTTTTTCCTACTGTTTTCTGGCATATAAAATATGTTTTCTTCTATTGTTACTGACCTGCGTATTTAATTTTTTAAAAATCCGAGATCTATATTAACAGCGACTGAAGTTTGTGAGGGTTATGAGCTTTGGGGCTTAAAAATCTACTCCTTACCAGCAACATAGCTTTTGGGATTTATTTTAGTTTAGTTTGTGCTTGCTTCCTTTCTTGAGGTTTTCCTTTTCTATTATCGAGTAATATGCAAGAATGAAATGATACAACTTAAAACTTCATGAAGATACCAGTTCCTTCAAGTATAGGCAAAGAAGAAAAGAACTGATCGCCCTAGATATGTATATAGAAAAGCCAAAGTAGTAATTCCAAAACCAAAACTTGATCTGCTATTTTTACAGGACAGGAGTACTAGAGAAAGAAATTATATCTTTACTATAGTCTATATCTAGTTATATCTCAATTTTCAGACACTGTCCAGGAGCTGAGTCCCGTTTGGACAGTTTTCCTACAATTGGGTAAACACTAACCAATTTCTAAGATGAACTGGTAACTTTACTTAAACAGTGGACCTTATATTCTGGGGCATACAAGGGAAGTCTGTGACAAACATGCAGCTCACTGGTCTACTAAGTGGTTTCTGTTATCTAGATCCAAGGTACGCAGCTAAGGACCAGGGAAGAGCTGCCAAGGTAGAGGTTGCCATGTCTCTACACAAAGAAGGTGCACACTGCCTCACCCACCACTTATTTATTCTTATTTTCTACATCATTCCAGCAAACTTAGTCTCAGTTGGTTTTTGTTTCTTTTTTACTTTAGAAGATTAGAACAAGTGCATTATTAGATGAAGGAAGGGAGTTACTGGTATAGCAAGACATGGGTGAGTCTAATAAATTGCAAATGAGAGCCAGCCGTGATGGTCTAGTGGTTGAAGTTCAGTGCTCTCACTGCTGCAGTGGCCCAGGTTCATTTCCTGGCTGCAGAACCACACCACCTGTCTATCAGGTGCCATGCTGTGGTGGTGGCTCACATAGAAGAACTAGAAGGACTTACAACTAGGATATACAACCATGCACTGGGGCTTTGGGGAGAGAGGAAAAAAAAGAGGAAGATTGGCACTGATTTTAGCTCAAGGTGAATCTTTCTCTGCAAAAAAGAAAAAAAATTACAAATGAGTGCTGGATATGCTGAGATCCACCTAGGTGGCGTGAACAGTGAGATTTGTCCTCTCACATATAAAGTCATCCAGAATCAAGATGGTTCCAGGGGGGCTCAATAACATCATCAAAAACTCAAGTCCTTTCCATCTTTCTATGCAACTGCTTCTTCGCCATGTCAATATGCTTCGCCTCAAGATGACAAGGTGATTTCTCAACAGTTCCAGATGTCGTGTGCAGATACACTTGTGTCCTGCCAATAAGGGGAGTATTTTTCTTCTGCACGTCACTTTATCTTACGGATTAAAACCAGAAGTCCCCAGCAGACCTTCTCTCAGGTCTCCTGCCTTGCGTGGCTCACCTCCACCACAGCCTCTACCACCTTACCAACCACTGTAGTAGCTACTAGTTACTGGGAAAGCTAATATCTAGTATTTTCAGCAGAAGAGTGCTGGGAATGGCTATAGGTCGGGAAGAATGCTTATTTTGTCTGGCTGTCTTGCAAAGCTTGTATGCTTCATACCCCACATAGGCTTGTATTTTTTGTTTAGTAAGGTTAGTGAAGGCCTCCAGAATTGGCCTAGGCTGGGGCCTAGATATCAGACTTCTTAGGATGCAGAGCAAGGAGATGTATTTCAAGTGTCAAATTATAGCAAAGAACAAAAGATAGGTTAAGC
The DNA here is from genome assembly GCF_021613505.1 of Equus quagga. Taxonomy (NCBI): domain Eukaryota; kingdom Metazoa; phylum Chordata; class Mammalia; order Perissodactyla; family Equidae; genus Equus; species Equus quagga. The sequence continues at coordinate 58,982,038 of NC_060277.1, forward strand.
AGAGGTAAAGAAAGGAAAACAGACCAGAAAGACAGGTTCTATGGGTAGCATCTGGAAAACTGCCTAGCACCTTTAGAAGATCCACAGCAGAACCTGGGGGTGGGAAGAAGCTATTAATGGCCCTAAGACCACTTGGGTGAGAAAAATCCAGTGGGTTGTTAGGCTTAAATTATCTCCATGCATTGTCCATGAGCTGAGTCACTCTCCCTGCGTTTCCTTTTTCATTTCAACATCTGCTTTGTTAGCTGCTTTCCCCTCCCCAATTCCAATGGAAAGGGGAGTGGGGTAGTTTAGGTGAGCTGTGAATAAAATAGCCTTGGCAGAACATGCATCTCTTCGTGTTTGAAGCTTCATGACATCACACAGAAACATACACTGTGAATAGTGGAGACAGATGATCAGTTTTGCACTTTAGAATGAACACTCCAATGATTCTGATGATAGAATGGATTGAAGAAATTAAGACTATAGACCAGTTAGTTTATTGCATTGGTCCTGGTAAAAGGAGAATGTCTTAATTTAGAGTACAGCATCTAAGATGAAGATGATGGGATGAATTTGAATCTTATTTAAGAGGTTGAAATGGCATAATTTCAGGGAACAGAGAAAATTTGGGATAATAGACATAAGCATAGATATCTAGGTAGATAAAGTTTAGCTAGTGTAGGGGAGGAAGACAATTCCTCTACCTTCTAGGTCCTTCTGGTTGGTCGAAGAATTAAATTGACATGCGACAGAATAGCAGGAGAAAATCAAACAAAGCTTTATAACGTGTATACATGGGAGAAACCCAGGAAAGCTGAGTAACTCACCAGGATGGCTAAAGCCACCACCTTAGATACCATCTTCAGCTAAAGACAAAGGAGGGTGTTGGGGGTAGTGGTTTGGGACTTCAAAGGGGAGGAAGGCAATTTACATGGACATGGAAAAGCAAATGTTTGGTAAACAGAACTTTGATGAGAATAGGCTTAGCAAGGACCCTCCCAGGCTACCACTCTACTGAGCTCAGAGTTATCTATGGTGATGGCCTGTCCTGGGGACAGGCCTTCTATCTTAAATTCTTTTAGGAAGTTAGGGGCGAGTTCAAAGATTCTTTCAAAGATTCTTTCAAAGTCTCTTGTCTTAATCAAAGAGGCACATTTTGGGGTGGCAAATTCTGATCCCCAACACTAGCACTGTTTGCAAAGGAGGAGAATTGGGTAATGGGAAAATAACAGATTTGGCATCCTTAGTATGTAGGAGGATTAAAGCCATTGGAGCAAATGAAATTGCCTGTAGATCAGCTGGGATGATAAGAGATTAGGGGGTGAGGGATGGGAAGAAGGGAAAACCACAAACAGTGAGGAGAATTATAAGTTTGGTGTCATGTAAACTGAGGAGTGGCAGTGAGATGCTTAAGCAAATGAGAATTGCCTGCCCATAGAAGAACTCCAATATTAAGCAAATTTAGCATCAGATGGTAAAAAAAATTTTTTGTCCTTTTTTTCACTAGAGAGTATTTTTAACATTTTTCCCATATCATTAAATAGTCCTTAAAAGTCTTTAATGGTTATAAAGATTTGATCATAAGGATATACTATAACTTATTTAACATTCTTTTACTACTGAATATTTAATATTTCTAATATTTACATAGTTGAAAATGTAATAAATCTTTCAAGTTTTGACTCTTTCCTTAAGTAGATTCCTAGATGATGAAATATTGTGACATAGGACAGGACTTCTTATAGTTTTCTTCGTCTAGGTTCTAAAAAAGTTCTTGCTAAGGTTATTTTGATTCATTTTAATTTTTTTATTATTATGAGTAAGTTTTTATGATATATTTTCTAAGACTACTGCTGGTGTGTAGAAGATTTATTGATTTTAATGTGTATTTCTTTTATATTATCCACTTATGAAACTTCTTTAAAAAGCCTAACAGTATTTTGCTTGATTTTAAGTTTTATAGGTAAATTATCTGCAAATAATTCTAATATATCTTCCATTTTTCACTGTATGCCTCTTATTTATATTCCTCTTCTTATTATGTTGGGTGAAATTCTTTAAACTGTGTTAAATAATTGTGGTAAGAGCAGGCAACTTTTTTTTTTTTAAAGATTTTATTTTTTCCTTTTTCTCCCCAAAGCCCCCCAGTACATAGTTGTATATTCTTCGTTGTGGGTCCTTCTAGTTGTGGCATGTGGGACGCTGCCTCAGCGTGGTCTGATGAGCAGTGCCATGTCCGCGCCCAGGATTTGAACCAATGAAACACTGGGCCGCCTGCAGCGCAGCGCGCGAACTTAACCACTCGGCCACGGGGCCAGCCCCAGAGCAGGCAACTTTATCTGTATTAATGATTTGTTTGAGAACACGTCTAGTGTCATCATTAACTGTATTGGCTGCTGGTTATGAAAGATATTCTTTACCATGTTAGACATTGTTGTTGGAAATTGACATTCATTGTGTTAGATTTTGGGGAGCTCCTCTTTGTTTTGGTGCGCTACAAAGAGAAAGGAAAAAATTTCAATTTGTGCTCAGTTTTCCCTGGCTCAGGGAAAACTGTTGGGATCATGCTGGGGGAATTTCTTCTCTATCTAAGCCAGTAGATTTTGTAATGCTTTAAAGAGCACGAATCTAGAACTAGCCTGGCAGGACTGAAACCCCAGCTTTGTCACGTTGTTAACTGTGTCACCTAGACAAGTTACTTCATCTCTGTTCCTAAACTTCTCCTCTGTAAACTGTGGAAGATATGTGGTTTTGAGTCAATTCGTGAAAGAAATCATTTGCTCATTTGTTTTCAAAGTTGACCTACTTCCCTTTTACTTTGTGGGTATATGTTGTGATGTCCTATTAATAATAATGTTAACAGGCTTCTGCTCAGGCACCCCATTTGCACACAGACTCCTGCCAAAGGGCAGTGTCTGCTTTGGCCCAACAATGCAAGATGTTTTTTTCAGTGCCAGATCTGTGTTGTGAAAACTGTAATCAAACCAAAGGTCTCAACTTGGTTATCAAAATCTTTACTCCCATCATCTGTCTCAATTACTTAATTAAAAAAAAATTTTTTTTTTTGAGGAAGATTAGCCCTGAGCTATTGCCAATCCTCCTCTTTTTGCTGAGGAAGACTGGCCCTGAGCTAACATCTGTGCCCATCTTCCTCTACTTTATACGTGGGACACCTACCACAGCATGGCGTGCCAAGCGGTGCCATGTCCACACCCGGGATCTGAACTGGCAAACCCCGGGCCACCAAGAAGCGGAACGTGTGCACTTAACCACTGCGCCACCCAGCCAGCCCCATGTCTTAATTTATTACATTTTTTATATGTCCTAAGATCATGTAGCTTCAGCAACATCCCCTACTTGGGAAAGGCTACAGTAGAAGTGTAGTAAACTTGTTAAAAATAAATAAGAAGCTGGTTTGAAAATTCAAGGAAACCATGTGTCTTAGTCTGCTTGGGTGTGCCATAGCAAAATACCATAGATTGGGTGGCTTAAACAATAGAAATTGATTTTCTGACAGTTCTAGAGTCTGGAAGTCTCATATCAAGGTCCAGCAGGGTCAATTTCTGGAGAAGCTTTGCGTCTTGGCTTGCAGACAGCCATCTTGCTGTATGTTCACATGGAGGGGAGAGAGAAAGATAAATTTCTCTCTTCCTCTTCTTGTAAGACCACCAGTGCCGTGGGACTAGGGCCTCACCCTTATGACCTCACTTAACTTTAATTAATTTCTAAAGACTCTGTCTCTAAATACAGTCACATTGGGGGTTAGGGCTTCAATACACGAATTTTGAGAGGACACAATTCAGTCCCTAGTAACACGCAACCTTTAGTCTTTCAGCCTGTCATTTCATAACCCAGAAATGGCAGAGCTGTGGAATCTTACTTTAGGTTTTTTAGATGAATCAAAGAGAAAAATGAAGGGGAGAAAGAGAAAAGAAAGTCATTTACCTACACTCATAATAATAATAATGGTAAATATGTATTAAACCATTATTGTCAGTGCCAAAAACCTCATGATCTTATTTAATCCTCAAAATAATCCAGTTACTTTTCCCAAGTTGTAGATGAGAAACCAAGGCATCTGAGAGGTTGAGTAATCCGCCTGAGCTCATCCAGCTAATAGGTGGTAGAGCTGGCGCTTGAACCGGGGCGACCTGGTCCCGAGCTTACGCTTCAACCACTGTGTTCTGTGCACACTTCATTCCTGACATGTGCTTCCACAAAGGTCGTCCCTTTTAATTCTTAGACTAACTGTACAAGATATGTTTTATTATCCTTTCTTTGTTTGTTTCACATGAAGAAACTGAAGGTCAGAGAGATTAAAAGAATGCTCTGAGGCCACACGTTTAATAAAGAGCAGTGCTAGGATTCCAACCAGAAAGGAAGATGGAATTGATTCCTGACTCTCTGCAGGAAAGTAGGTCACCGCTTTGTTACTGTATTTGAAAAACCAAAGTGGTGTATAAGAGCACGTTTAGTTGACATTGTGTTTGGGCAGTTCTTTCTTCCTATTGTTCTGAAGTTCATTGCACGATTCTGGGGAAACACTTAGCCAGAGGAGCTCACCCCAGTAAACCCCTTATCTAATCCCTTGAAGAGGGAAAAAATTCAGTTCTCAAGAAAAGAAGGCACCTACAACTAGGATATACAACTCTGTACTGGGGGGCTTTGGGGAGAAAAACAAAGAAAGTAGATTGACAACAGATATTAGCTCAGGGCCAGTCTTCCTCACAAAAGAAAAAAAAGGAAGGAAGGCAAAATCTCAGTCATTAGACAGCTGCAATGGATACTTTTGGTAACTTTACCCAATTCCTTAATATCTATGGGTTCTGCTAATTTAATGGTCATATGATATTAAAATGCATTTTGTTAACAGACACCTATGCAATACCTGGAGTGGGCAAGGCACTGTGCTAGAAGCTGAAGAAAAAGAAAAACAGTTAAAGGTTCAGGAACTGAATAGTAAATGTTGGCATGACAGTCATTGCTGCTGCACGTGTGGAAAGCTGTTTCACTGTGCACATGCTAAAGTTCGGGCCTAGAGGGAAGATTAAAGACCCTCTCCGAATACTTGGGAATTGTCTGCCATTGCAAAATGCAACCTTCAACAAATGAACTAAATTGTTCACTTAACAATTTAGTTCATTTGTTGCTTTTGTGCTTCTTAATGTATTAGGATGAGTCCACAGAATTACTTCATTGATACTTCAAAACAAAACGAAAAGCACACACATTTCTGTATTATAGGTAATTTCTAAAAGGATACATACCAGACTCTAATAGTAGCTACTACTTAATTGGGACAGGGAAGAGGGACACTTTCACTTTTGAATTCCACAGAATTTTGTACAGGTGGATTTTTTTTTTTAGCAAGCCTATATTACTTTTTAAATTATATGTATTTTTTAAAAGACTACCCCACACATCTAATAAAACATTCTTACCTCTCTACTCAGCTTCTATCCATGCAAATAAGTTAGAAGTAAATTAGAAGTAATTCTGTGTACATTTTGATAATATTTGATTTGATAAATTCAAAATATAAAGTTCCTTGAAAAGATAATAATGCTTTTAAGCCTTTTTTATAAACAGCGTGTTCTTCTTATGGACCTCATTCTGGAGGATGAGTAGGAAGAGGATCAGATACACTGCTCTGAAGTACTCTGTCTGGAAATGATGGGAATTCAAGAGAGGCCTGATTATGATGGAGTAAAACGAAACATCCCCCCAATTTTAACCCATGCCCGTTGAAGTGCTTTGGGACCCAATGACCTATTGTTTGGCAAAACTTGCAAGGTCTCAAAGCTGTTTGCAGCCTGTCTGTCCCCCTTCTCAGCCTCATCATCCAGCACCTTCTTATACACACATCACGTCTATTACCATAACAAAGATAGGTAGGGCTGGCTACCCACCCCAATCTGTGCCTCCTCTGCACCTTTGGTCTCATGTTTAAACTGGGCCTCAAATGCACCATGCTTTCTTATGTGTCCACACCTTTGCATGTGCTAGTCCCTCCCTCTGTCATGCTTTCTCATTTCCCAATGCCCCTCACCTTGTGCCTCCAGCAAGCTCCTATATTCATCCTTCAAACCTCAGCTCAAGGATCGCCTTAGACTCCGCAGCACCATCCCTGATTTGCCCAGTTTTCTTAGGCACTTTTGTTAACTCTCATTGTCCTGTTGTATCCAAGCATACACACTGATTTTTTACTCTAGGCCGTAAGCCCCTCTGTATCTCTTATTCCTGTGTCACCAACCTCTATCATAACCCTTGATACATAGTAGTTGCTCACACATGTTTGCTGAATAAATGAATGACTTCACTTGTACCATAAGCTTTCTTCCGGTGGCCAGCATTTAAATGTGTGGTCTTGAAGAACTGAATGATGCCTATGCATCCCAACCCCCTTTCCTCACTTTTTCTTCATTTACCCAGAAATGGTGATTAGCAAACCAATTTCTGAGACTTAAGTGAAATTGTTTTCACTTTCTTTAGTTACAGGAAACAGTCCAGATTCCTGACTTGCATCGTTATTTTTAACCTTCTGAAAAGCTCTGAGTACTTTGGTTTGGAAGGATTTTTCTACATCTCTTTATTTTACCGTTCTATAGATTTGGCTCTGTTGTCCTAAGGTTTCAGCATAATAAAAATCTCATTTCTCCTAGTACTTGTCTTAACATCAGTTTGATGTTAACAAGCCCAAGACTTTTACAGACTAATTTTAGCTGAACAAGAAACAGAATCTAGTACATACTAGGAAACATAAATGAGCCTGGCTTACTAGCCGTTCTTGGAAGTCTTTGTGTTTTCCAATAAATGCAAATCATACAGTGAAAGAGAAGCCACAAAGAGAGTCTGGGACTGTCGGGGTCATGTTGGTAATTCAACTCCCTCTCCTTTTGAGACCCAGTAGAGCCTTCCCTCTACAAAAACCGAGAAAGACTGTATGCTGGCTGCCAAAGTGCATCTGACCAAGCGTCGGCTCACTGTAAGAGATGAAAATACAGCTTCCCGCAGTCCTTTTCTCCAATACACAAAGCAGTGACTGGGCTGAGGCTCAAGGGCACAGTTCCAGTCCCAGCTGGCAGGAGTAAGTCAGGGCTCCCGTCCTCCCAAAAGGCGCAAAGGACAAGAATGTTTCCTAGAAAAGAAACCGGGCAAGGAGACCAAAGTGGACCTAGCTGATATGGAGCTATTGTGTGCAAACTGAAAGCTGCTTCAGTACTGCTGCAAAGGCAGATTATTCTGAGAACTGAAGGGAAGCTGGGCCTTTAAGGAATATGACTGGGGCAGTCAGTGCAAAAGAAGTAATGTGGGACTGGGGAGGGGTGGCCTTAACAAAGCATGCATTTGTAGCTAATGCTACTCCTTGGAAAGAAATTGCAAATACCACAAAAATAGGATTCAAGGTGACTGTGTAGGGGCCGGCCCGGTGGTGCAGCAGTTAAGTTCTCACGTTGTGCTTCTGTGGCCTCGGGTTCGCTGGTTCAAATCCCAGGTGCAGGCCTACACACCGCTTGTCAAGCCATGCTGTGGCAGGCATCCCACATAAAATAGAGGAAGATGGGCACAGATGTTAGCTCAGGGCCAGTCTTCCTCAGCAAAAAGAGGAGGATTGGCAGCAGATGTTAGCTCAGGGCTAATCTTCCTCAAAAAAAAAAAAAAGGTGACTGTGTGTTGTGATATTAATTACAGCACTATTTACAATAGCAAAAAAATTGGTAGCAACCTAAATGTAGCAGTAAGCGTTTAATTAAATAAACATGGTCCAGAACATTAAACCACAATTCAAAGTTTTTTATGCATGTTTAATAACCCAAGAAGATGTTCATAACATAATATTGAGTATTTTCCATAGTTTTGATAATGAGCATGCATTAGTTGTAAAACAAAAGTTTTCCTAGATTTTTTAAAAATATTTATTTCTAATGTTTTTCAACATTATTTTTTTTTTTAAGATTTTTTAATTTTTCCTTTTTCTCCCCAAAGCACCCCCAGGTACATAGTTGTGTATTCTTCGTTGTGGGTCCTTCTAGTTGTGGCATGTAGGACGCTGCCTCAGCATGGTTTGATGAGCAGTGCCATGTCTGCACCCAGGATTCAAACCAACGAAACACTGGGCCACCTGCAGCAGAGCGCACGAACTTAACCACTTGGCCACGGGGCCAGCCCCTCAACATTAAATTTTTAAATTATTTTTTGACGATTTTATTTTTTTAGAGCAGTTTCAGGCTCACAGCAAAATTGAGAGGAAGGTACAAAGATTTCCTCTATAACTCGTGCCCCTACACATGCACAGCCTCCCCCATTATCTACATCCTCCACCAGAGTGGGACATTTGTTACAACTGATAAACCTACATTGACACATCATAATCGCCCAAAATCCATAGTTTACATAGGGTTTCCTCTTGATGTTGTACATTCTGTGGGTTTGGACAAATGTGTAATGACATGTATTCATCATTATAATATCGTACAGTGTTTTCACTGCCCTAAAATTCTTCTGTGCTCCACCTGTTCATTCCTCCTCCTACCCCCAAACCCCTGATCTTTTTACTGTATCCATAGTTTCGCCTTTTCCAGAATGTCATGTAGTTGGAATCATACAATATGTAGCCTTTTCAGATTGGCTTCTTTCACTGAGTAATATGCATTTAGGGTTCCTCCATGCCTTTTCATGGCTTGATAACTCATTTCTTTTTAGCACTGAATAATATTCCATTGTCTGCATATACCACAGTTTATTTATCCATTCACCTGCTGAAGGACATCTTGATTGCTTCTGAATTTTGACAATTATGAATTAAGCTGCTGTAAATATATACGTGCAGGTTTTGGTGTGGACATAAGTTTTCAACTATATTTGTTTTTTAAAAATGAAGAGACATTGAACAAAGGTGCAAGTGGTCAGATTTGTGTACATATGTATATTTTTTCCCTTTTTTTTTAAAGATTGGCACCTGGGCTAACAACTGTTGCCAATCTTTTCTGTTTTTTCTGCTTTATCGCCCCAAACCCTCCCTGTACATAGTTGTATATCTTAGTTGTGGGATGTGGGACGCTGCCTCAACATGGCCTGATAAGCAGTGCCATGTCAGCGCCCAGGATCTGAACCCTGGGCCGCTGCAGCGGAGTGCAAGAACTTAACCACTCGGCCACAGAGCCAGCCCCTACATATGTATTTTTAAGAATTTATTTAATAATACATATTTGTAAAAATCATCCAGATGCTCTCACTTGGAAATAACCATTATCAATACTCAGTGCTAGCTTTCTTTTTTTTTCTCTCCAAACCCCCCAACATAGTTGTATATTTTAGTTGTGGGTCCTTCCAGCTGTGGCCTGCGGGATGCTGCCCCAGTGTGGCCTGATGAGCGGTCCATGTCCACACCCAGGATTCAAACCAGCAAAACCCTTGGCCACCGAAGCAGAGTGTGCGAACCCAACCACTCAGCCATGGGGCCGGCCCCTAGCCTTCTCTCTATACATATCTGCAGACAGAAAGATTATGAATACGTTAAGTATAATTTTAGAAAAGTGGAAATAATTTCATAGATGCTATGGTTTTGATAAAATAAAATTGAATTTTACTCGAAAAGAAATGGAAGTGAAACTAATGAACTTTAACTTGACAGAAACTTCAGATAAGTGTTTCCATCTAATTCAATTACAGTGGATTAATTCCTGAAAATATCTGTCCAAAATTAAGAAGAAAAGGTAGTGAAATATATCGAGATTGCAGTTAGTGAGGTTTTGGTGGTGACGGTCGTTATAGTGGTTGTGTTTTTAACCCATGTTTCAAATTAGCTACTTCTACTAACTGCCTGAAGGAAGTGAGTGTATGAGACGTTTTCCCAGAAACCGTCCTCCCCAAATTCCCATTATTTTGTTACTTTTACTTTGTCAAGGTTTATGACACAGTCTTTTCAAAAACCATGATTCCCACAGTTGTTTAATCTTAACCCTGTGTTTAGTTAGCCACAGTCCAATCGGTCTGTTTTACCATGGTTTGTCCAATCCTTAAATCGTTGTTCTGATTGATTCCTGACTTGACAGGAATTCATCAAGCAATGTGTTTTCGAAGAGCTGTGCATAGATGCTATATTTTTATATGTTTAAGAATATCTTGGGAAGGGCCCGGTGGCGCAGCGGTTAAGTGCACACGTTCTGCTTCAGGGGCCCAGGGTTCACCAGTTTGGATCCTGGGTGCAGACATGGCACCGCTTGGCACGCCATGCTGTGGTAGGCATCCCACATATAAAGTAGAGGAAGATGGACACAGACGTTAGCTGAGGGCTGGTCTTCCTCAGCAAAAAGAGGAGGATTGGCAGCAGTTAGCTCAGGGCTAATCCTCCTCAAAAAAAAAACAAAAACAATACAAAAAAAAGAATATCTATTTGTTATCTTTATATTTAATGGACTTCTTGAGTGGTTACAAAATTATCGGGTTATACTTCTTTTTCCTCTGTAGACATTGCTTCACTGTCTTCTGGTAATAAATGTTGTTGTGGAAATGTCTGATACCAACCTGATTTTTTTCCTCTTGTAGAACTTTTTTTCTGCCTGGATACCAAGTGATTTTCTTTATCCTTGAAGTTCCAGAACTTCACTGTGTTATGCTTTGGTGTTGATTGTGCTAAATCAATTTTTCCTAGGACATGGTAGGTCTTTCAATCTGTAGATTCCATTTTATCTTTCTGTTCCGTTTGCTTTCTCCTTTTCTTCAGAAACACTAATTATCTGTATGTTGGATCTTCTTTGTCTTGCATAACTATCATCTTGTCGATGACCTATACTATAACAATGTTCTTTTCAATTTTGAGATTTTTTGAACATTTCCATCATCTCTCACTTTACTTTGAATAGTTGTATCTTTATTTTTTCTTTGGCTATTTGCCAAGCTACACCAACTTGCATTTCTGTTTCACAAAAATCTCTTCTTGAGGCACCAGCCCTGTGGCCGAGTGGTTAAGTTCACGTGCTCTGCTTCAGCGATGCAGGGTTTCACCAGTTTGGATCCTGGGCACAGACATGGCACCGCTCATTAGGCCATGCTGAGGTGGCATCCCATATGCCACAGCTGGAAGGACCCACAAGTAAAATATACAACTATGTACTGGGGGGGGATTTGGAGAGAAAAAGCGAAAAAAAAAAGGATTGGCAACAGTTGTTAGCTTGGATGCCAATCTTAAAAAAAAAAATCTGGGGCCAGCCCGGTGGCGTAGCAGTTAAGTGTGCATGTTCCACTTCTCGGCGGCCCGGGGTTTGCCCGTTCAGATCCCGGGTGCAGACATGGCACCACTTGGCAAAAGCCATGCTGTGGTAGGCGTCCCACATATAAAGTAGAGGAAGATGGGCGTGGAAGTTAGCTCAGGGCCAGTCTTCCTCAGCAAAAAGAGGAGGATTGGCAGTACTTAGCTCAGGGCTAATCTTCCTCAAAAAAAAAAATCTTTTCTTGAAACCCTTAAATCTCTTCCTTAAGCCCTTCTTCCTCTTTATTTTTTTTTTAAATATCAACCTGTTGATAATTCTTTGAGACTCTAGAAGATATTTTGAAATTATATAGGCTTTTCATCTGCTTTTTGCTTATATTCTTTTCTCTTTCCTTCTTTCTTTTGTTTTAGGGGTTGACATGTATAGAGGGATGTCCTTGTGGTTCTTTTTGGGTTATTTCACATGTTTGAGTGGAAACAGCTACCTACTGAAGAGCAATTTTAGAGGAGCAGAGGAAGGGGCGGGTACTGAGCAGGGACCACCTGAAGCTTCTGCTGAATCTTGTTGTCTTCAACAGTAACTTATCAAGTCTTGTGTTTCCTTTACCATGGAAGCACCTATATTTTTGGTATATCCTCTTTTTCACTTCTTGGTAGTCTTCTGGGGCAAGGAGGCTTAATTTAAGCACTAGAAATAACTTATCAACATGATTTTCCTTCAAAGTATGTTTCTCCTTGACTATGTTATCTCCAGTTCTCATGGTGCTAATCAAAGCTCTCTAGATGCTTCTGAGGATGGTGAGGCTTGATTCTGAGGGACTTTCAGATCCTGTTGAAAGGACAAGGTACAGAATTTGCTGGCCAACTGCATGCCCCTTCTTTCTGGGGCAGATTTCACAGTATTAAGCAGGTATGTTTCATATTTTGCGGTTTTCTGATATGGTGGTGTTCTTGCTTCATCAAAGTTGATGGTTTATAACTTTTATTTCTTTTGTTGTTGTTTGCAGTGGAGTTTGAGGGAGGAGAGTGAAGTGAAAATGTCATTAGCACTATAAGTCCATATTTCCATTTTAGACAGATTACTACTGGCAATTGAAAAAAGGATGAATATGGGGAAATCAAGAGCATAGAAAAGAAAATGAGGAAAGTACAGTATCATGGAAAGAGCTCTGGTCCAGGAGTCATGAAATGTAGGTTCGGGTTGTAGCTCTGCTACAAACCAGCTGTGTGTTCTTTAGCAAATAATTTCCCTTCTCTGGGCTTCTTTTTTCTTATATATAAAATGATTGAATGAGATGGTGACTTTACCTAAGCTCCTAAATCTTCCTCAGGAATAGAGCAGGACATGTTTAGATATGATTGATCTTCTATAAATGGAGATTCATGTGCTTAACCCAACAATATATCTGATATTTTTAACTGCTTTCCATTTTATTAAGCACTTTTAAATTTTATGACACCCACAGTAGAATATGGAGCCTCTCATCAGAAAGCTGAATAGGGATGTAAAGAAACTCACAAGTAGACCTTCTTTTATTAACCAAAATAAGTGTAGCCAGCTCACCCTTACCTCTACTGTCATAGTCCATTTGGGCTGCTATCACAAAAATACCACAAACTGGGTGGCTTATAAACAAGAGAAATTTATTTCTCACAGTACCAGAGGCTGAAAAATCCAAGATCAAGGTGTTGGCAGATTTGGCGTCTGGTGAGGGCCCGCTTACTGGTTCCTAGATAGCTATCTCCTTGCTGTGTCCTCACATGAGAAGGGCAAGGGAACTCTCTGGGGTCTCTTTTACGAGGGCGCTAATCCCATTCATGGGGGTTCTTCCCTCACACCCTAATCACCTCCCAAAGGCCCCACCACCGAATACCATCACATTGAGGGAATAGGTTGCAACATATGAATTTTGAGAGGACACAAATATTCAGTCTATAGCATCTACAAAAATTGTACTAGGAACCAAAAACTTTGGATATGTGGCAATTATTTCCCTAAAATGCAAGTCTTATAGACAAATAATGTTAGTGTCCAGAAGGAAGGTTACTGGGTCAGTCTTTCAGATTATTTCTCCATAGCACCAAGTTCCAAGAAATAATTGTTAGTCATTTGTGGGATGTTCCAGAGAGCCCTTGGGATAAGAACCATTGCGGCTGCCTGTGTGTGTTGCAGTTTAAGATGATGTGGTGCTTCATCTGCTAGTTTGGTAAAACTGTCATGGTTAGATACACCTAGTTCCTCAAGGCTGAGCTACAGCTTAACTAGCCAGTTTCTGCAGTGGAAGAATTTATAGGCTTTATTTTGGGGGTGAGGGGGGTTCTTTTTCTTTTTCTTTTTTTTTTAAATAACACACACTGCCCTCACATACATAGTCAATTGATTTTCAGCAGTGGTGCCAAGGCAATTCAATGGGGAAAGAATACTCTTTTCAACAAATGGTACTGGGACAACTGGATATCCACATGCAAAAGAACAAAGTTGGACCCCTTCCTCACAATATACACAAAAATTATCTCAAAAAGACCTAAATATAAGAGCTAAAACTATAAAACTCTTAAAAGAAAATATAGGAGTAAATCTTCATGAGCTTGGGGTCGGCAAAGCCTTCTTAGATGTGACACCAAAAGCACATAGAAGCAACAAAGGAAAAAATAGACTCATTGGACTTCATCAAAATTAAAAACCATTGTGCATCAAAAAACACTATCCACAGAGTGAAAAGACAACTCACAGAATGGGAGAAAATATTTGCAAATCATAAATCTGATAAGGGATTAGTATCCAGATATATATAGATATAGATAGACATAGATATATGTAATATATTATAAACTACATATTATATATAGTATTGCATGTAAAATAATATATAAAGAACTCATACACTCAACAACAAAAAGACAAAGAACCCAATTCAAAGATGGGCAAAAGTTTGAGTAGACATTTCTCTAAAGAAGATCTACAGGGGCTGGCCCCGTGGCCGAGTGGTTAAGTTCGCGCGCTCCGCTGCAGGCAGCCCAGTGTTTCGTTGGTTCGAATCCTGGGCACAGACACGGCACTGCTCGTCAGACCACGCTGAGGCAGCATCCCACATGCCACAACTAGAAGGACCCACAACGAAGAATACACAACTATGTACTGGGGGGCTTTGGGGAGAAAAAAGGAAAAAATAAAATCTTTAAAAAAAAAAAAAAAAGATCTACAAATGGCCAATAAGCTCAGGAAAAGATGTTCAACATCATTAATCAGTACAGGAATGGAATCAAAACCACTGTGAGATACTACTTTATACCCACTAGGTTTACCATATTTTTAAAAATAAAATAAAGAGGGAAATACCAAGTGTAGGCAAGGGTACAGAGAAATTGGAATCCTTAGACACTGCTGGTGGTAATGCAAAATGGTGCAGTCACTGTGGAAAACAGTTTTGAAGTTCCTCAAAAAACTAAGCACAGGGGGCTGGCCCTGTGGCCTAATGGTTAAGTTGGGCAGGCTCTACTTTGGCACCCTGGGTTTGGTTCCTACACCAGGTGTGGACCTACACCACTCATTGGCAGCCACTTGTCAGCAGCGACCCACATACGAAATAGAGGAAGATTGGCACAGCTGTTACCTCAGGGAAAATCTTCCTCAAGTAAAAAGAGGAAGATTAGCAACAGATATTAGCTCAGAGCAAATCTTCCTCATCAAAAAAAAAAACTAAACATAGAATTACCATTACTCAGCAATTCTACTCCAGCACAAATGACTAAAAGAACTGAAAACAGATATTCAAACAAAAACGTGCACATGAACATTCATAGCAGCACTATTCACAATAGCCAAAAGGTAGAAACAACCCAAATGTCCATCAGCTGGTGAATGTATAAACAAAATGTGGTATATCCATGCAGTGGAATATTAGTCAACCACAAAAAGGAATGAAGCACTAACGCATGCTACAGCATGGATGAACCTAGAAAACATTATGCTAAATGAAAGAAACCAGATACAAAAAGCCACGTATTGTATGATTCCATTTATCTGAAATATCTAGAATGGGCAAATCCATAGAGACAAAAAGTAGGTTAGTGGTTGCCAGGGGCTTGGAGCAGAGGGAAATGGGGAGTAACTTCATAATCGGGTTTATTTTTGAGGTGATGAAAATGTTCTAAAATTGATAGCAGTGATGGTTGCACAACTCTGTGAATGTCCTAAAAAAAAAGAAACCCAAAACATTGAATTCTATACTTTGAGTGAATTGTATAGTATGTGAATTATATCTCAATAAAGCTGTTATTAAAATGATAGTAGTATATGCTCATTGTAAAAACAAACAGTACAAAAATATATCAAATGAAAAAATGAATGTCTATCTGCATTCTTCCTCCATCTTCTTCTCTCAGAGAAATCCATTGTTAAATATTCGATGTGTAAACTTCTATACCTTCAGTATTTTACAAATTTTTATTGACCTACAAACACAAATATAGTTCTTTTTTTAATATTGCATCCTATTCCATGGGATACCTGTATCATAATTTGTTTAACTAATAAAAGTGTGTCCTGGCCTTGCTAGAAGAATGATTAACCATCATTAAATAAATCAGTGCCCGCTGCTGCTCACTCTGGAGTAACAAACACATAGAGTAAGAACCTTTTCAATTCTATATTAGTACGTGCACTGTGGGCTTCTACTTCTGGGGATGTTCATCTTAGGGCTCCTATTTAGAACCACTCTTCATTTTTCTGACCACTGTCTTAATATCCAAGGCAGATCAGCTGTTCTGAAAGATAACTTCCGATCTGTTTGAGACGTCTCACTGGAATGCTCTCAAAAGGAATTTTGGTTATGCCACATAACCTCCATTTTAAGTCAAAACAGTCATCCTAAGCACGCTTTCCAAGATTGTTGAAAATCTGTTTAGTCGCTTTCACATGACAATGTGAACAAACAAATATAGTTTTATATTGTTTCAGATGAATTTATATTATACTTCTGAGATAGTCCTTTTAAGAAGATAAGGGCCTTTATAAGGAATCAGCCAACCGGCTGCACAGTCGTGGTATTCTTTATTCTTTCCCGTATGAGAGGGGAAGTGACACTGTGTCATTATGAGGTAACAGAGAGGGAATTTTGGAGAACACCTAGGAATAAAGGGAACAGCCTTACCTTAGGGGTGTGTGGTAAGACTACTAAGGGTTACCTTAAGCGTGCTAATTAGATCGTATTCATAAATGGGCCAGGGGTGATGCAGAAGGGCATGCAGTGAGCAAGTTCCTCTGGGCATGAGGTGATTTGGATGTGATTTAGGGCTGGAGGATCCCTCAGATGTTAATGAGGTGACTTTGCAGGTGTTCTAGACTGCCCACAGTTGTGTTTTAGTCCCCATGAGCTAAACAGGATCAAGAATAAAGAAAACATTCTTAGAAACATCCGGGGCTCAACAAGTCAAGCAAGTAAAGGAGATTTTCTGGGCTTGGGATCTCAGGATTTCTCCCCTGAAGAAAATCACAGACCCTACACTTTAGGAAGAACAAAAGTCCTGACAGTCCTGTTGGAATCATCCCACCCTGGGCACCTTCTCCTCGGTACGCACCCTGAGGAATGGGAACTGGAGGACCCTTCACTCAGAGCGGGCTCTTCTTGTCCTGAAGAGAAGTGATTAGGCATATCTGGAAAATACACCAGATAAAGAGTCTCCAGGTGGTTTAGTTAGAGTCTGGCTGTATGTCTCTTTCCAGAAAACTCTCAGTGCTGTTCTACATGACATTGTTCATCTCTAGGATAAGACCTGAGGATCTTCCATTACTTCATTTATTGTGCCAAGGAGTGTTGGGCAACTAACTGCTATGTGTTGGAATTCATGGCTTTGTAACTACAAATCGGGGGTGGTACTCCCTCATGGTTCTGTTAGGTTAACTAAATCAAGAACTGGAAGTGCCTCGTGTAGTGACCGGCAAGTCTAGCCATTCAATGAATATTAGTCCCTTCCTTTTTTCTTTTCTTTCTTTTTTTTTTTTAAGAGGGTGGTAGGAACTAAGTTCATGAATGTCCTAGATCTTTGAACTATTTTTGGAGCTAGTCACGTGGCAGTAGTTCTTTGGCCTTTAGGTTTTAGGAATGAACCTGAATTTGTGGTTTCTAATTTGGATGTTAGTCTTTCTCTGACCACCAAATTCAGACTCAATATCTTCAGTGAGAGCCACCCAGGGGGTGCAACCTGGGTCACTAGAAGGCTTGTGCAAGACTAGCCGTAGTCAAGAAGGTGTCCCAGGCTCTACTGGTGGACGCAGGTTCTGCTTTGCCCAACTCTACAGCAGCCCTGTGCCGAGAGCAGGCGCCAGATTGGTAACCAAAACAGACTCACCCCTCAAGGAGCTCCCGGGCTAGTGAGGAGAGGAAGGCATATATTTTCATCATGCCATGGTAAGAGCAGCCCTAGAGCACAAGGGGAAGTGCAGAGAAAGATCTCAAAGGAGAGAGACTTTGCCTAACCTGGGATTTGGGGCAGGTCTTCCTAAAGATGATGACTGTTCTATATGACCTGAGCTGAGTCACGAAGCAGTAAAAGCTAGGCTGACGGAGAAGCAGCAGAAGAGCACGGACAGAAAACCCGAAAGTATCAGAGGCCCCACACCGCATGGTGTGGATACTGGGAGAGTGGCAGTCCAGGCATAGTGTGAGACAGTGGTGTGAAATGAAGCTTTCTCTCTCTTGCAAGCCATTTACCTGGGGTATTTGTTAAAACACAGGGACCTGAACTCTACTGTAATCCTCTTCAATCTAATGGGGTGAGGGATGAGGAATCTGCATTTCTTACACACTCCCCAGGTGCTTCTAAGGTACAATAATGTTTGAGAGCCTCCGAGCTGGAGTCCCTGAGTTGCAACTCCAAATTCCTGCATGAGAGAATTAAGTGGACAAGCTTGGGTCAGGTAGGCCGGGAGGGTGGGATTATTTGCTTTTTTTACTTAGGAGTACAGGCATAGGGGCAAGCTCTCTGATAGGAAAGCAAGGGCAGAAAGGACTGTGAGAGTGAAGATGAAGTTATTGGAATCTCTAGTCGTTTGGCATTCTTGGGGGAAACCCCTGTATGTAGCCCAAAGTATGCCATCCCCCTACTCAGTGTACAAGACAATATAGCCTTAGCTCTGACCTCAATTACTTCTTATAAGACCACAGAAGCAACTAGCAGTTCTTGATTCTTGGTCTTTAGATGTGTCTTCTTGGATACGGGTCCTCACCCCATCTCAGCGTCCTCCTGCCTAACAGGTGAGAGTGAAGTTCTTTTTTCACAAAGCAATGGTGCAGACTTACTTTTTCTCTGTCATCCCCTTCTCCTTCTCACTCTCCAATCCAGTGTCTTCCTTAACTTTGGAAATCACGATTTTTCCGAGGAAAGGCTTTCATCTATAAGGTAAGGCATAGAGACACATCTTTCATTGGTTCTGGCTGAACTGAAGAAGAATCAAAATGTCTCTCACTACTCTTAGTAAGCCACCTGAAGAAGTACCTGTAGAGTGTAGCTACGACAAGGGAGCGTTAGATGACAATGTGGGCATTTTTAATCCCTCAGCCTCCAGGTAGGGCTGGTATAGCATTCTTTAGGAGCAGAAGTCAGGCTTTCTGATGCCTGCGCCAGAGGCACTCACAGAGCAAGAAACAGGCAGGAATCCAAGCTCCTAGTGCTCCAAGGAGTCAGGAAGAGCTGGAGGGGCAGAGCTAGGAGATAAAATCTAGGGAGTTGAGATCAGGTGAGAGTGGGCTATGGAGGGGAGGGGTGTTCTGAGCATTGCCAAAGCATTTACTTTGCTCATCCAGGCCCCTGAGCTATCTGGTTAGGCCGAGTAAGCCAAGGATTTGTTTTCAAAATGAGTCACTGCATCTCTAAAGTACTCAACCAAGATTATCTTCATAATCTTGCATTTCATTCATGAGTCTTTACAAAGTCACAGAGCTGAATCCGTGTCCTGACAGTCTTCCTCAGCACTATTTTTTTTTTTTCCTTTTTCTCCCCAAAGCCCCCCCGGTACATAGTTGTACATTTTTAGTTGTGGGTCCTTCCAGTTGTGACATATGGGACGCTGCCCCAGCGTGGCCTGATGAGCCATGCCATGTCCGCACCCAGGATCCAAACCGGCGAAACCCTGGGCTGCCAAAGTGGAGGGCATGAACCCAACTACTTGGCCACAGGGCCGGCCCCATACTCTTAAGATTATAATCGTGTATGCCAATTATACTTCAATAAAAATAAATAATAAAGTAATAGAAATATGTGGAAAAAAATTATAAGCAGATGCCAGCCTTGCCATCACTCTCCATCTTCCCACAACAACATATTTAATCCCTACTATAGTGTTCATCATTCTGCCTGTGTTGTTCTCCTGGACTGATCCTCTGATCCCACAGTTAGTTTCAAATTATTGGACAGAGCTGAAATGAATTTTTGTGGCATTGTTTCATTAGATGATTATCTGTCACCCACCTGGAAACATGCTAGCTATTACCAATAAAAACAAGTAGACATACGGGGCCAATCTGGTGGCGTGGTTAAGTTTGCACACTCCACTTCGGCAGCCTGGGGTTTGTAGGTTCGGATCCCACGTATGGACCTACACACCACTCATCAAGCCATGCTGTGGCAGCATCCCACATACAAAATAGAGGAAGATTGGTGCAGATGTCAGTCCAGGGCCAATCTTCCTCACCAAAAAAAAAGTAGACATAACCTCTCCCTTGGACTGCCATCCGGTGGAAACTTATTTCTCAGCCTTTTTGTAATTGGGATATGTTATGTGATTGCTCAATTTAACAGCACACCTTTTCTTCAATAGCTCCTGAAGAAGTCATAGAATATATATCATATTCCTTTTAAATAAAGTATATGAAAAATAGTTTGATTATAACACATTTTAGAGAATTTCATGATGTCTCCTGGAGCTAGATTTAGAAATAGAATTGGGAATTTCTCTTCTGTGACAGCCTGGGGGGCTGTATCATCTGACCCCAGCTCCACCTCCTAACTAGCAAGGTGACAGTAGGCAGGCATACCCATGCTCTGATCCATGTTCTTCTCTTAATAAAATAAGGGTCTAAGGGTTTTTTCACAATTAACATTTTATGATTCAATAAATAGAATAATTGCCTGCAGAAAGATACGTACCCTACACAGGCTTGCCAGGTAAAGTACAAGAGGCCCAGTTAAATTTCAATTTTAGATAAACATAGTTTTTTAATGTAAATATGTCCCAAATATCACATGGGACAAATTATAGTGAAATATTATTCATTGTTTATCTGTAATTCAAATTTTAGCTGGCATCCAGTGTTGGCAACTCTAACCCCAAATGCCGTTCCCTCTCATCTCATTTGTGAAAGTCGATTTCACTGCTTCCCTACTGTGAGTCAGCTTTTCTCCTCCTGTCTTTTATCCCTAGGCTGAAACAGGTTATGAATATCAAATTGCTGCTTACTCCATTACCTTACCTATGAAACAAATTCCAGAATTTAGAGAAGATACTTACCAACAATCTTTTGCCTAGAACTAGCTGCCGAGACTGCACCTAGACATGTTATTGACAGCCTCATTACTGACATTTCGTCAGTAATCCTGACCTATGCCACATAATTTGTTACCCATAACATGCTTTAGTGGAAATTTTCATTTGCCTCTATCTGTTCTTATTTCATTGTTTTGGCTTCTTTCCATATCTGTTTGTTCGAGATTCTCTCATCATTCAAACAAATAAGCAAAATAACTCCACTGCACTCTCCCCCATCCCATTACTGCCCTACTTCTCTCTCTTCCTTCATAATCAAGTGTTCGTTATACTCACCATCTGCACATCCTCATCTTTTATTCATTTCCCAATGCAGTAAAATCCGGTTCACCATCATCCCTGTTCCTTCTGTCATTGAAATTCCTCATTGCCAGAGTCACTGGTGATTTCCTAATTGTGAAATCAGTGGGATACTTTTTTTTTTTTTAGGAAGATTAGCCCTGAGCTAACATCTGCCGCCAATCCTCCTCTTTTTGCTGAGGAAGATTGGCCCTGATCTAACATCCATACCCATCTTCCTCTACTTTATGTGTCGGACACCTGCTACAACATGGCTTGATAGGTGGTGTGTAAGTCTGCGCCCGGGATCCGAACCAGCAAACCCTAGGCTGCCGAAGCAGAGCATGCAAACTTAACTGCTATGCCACCAGGCCAGCCCCTGGGGTACTTTTCAGTCCCAATCTTATTTGCCCTCTCAGCAGCTTTGGTGAATGTTGATCACTCCGCCCACCTCTGGAAACTACTTTTGGCTTCACTAACAGTATTCAGCCCTAACTGTCTGCCTACCCCCTTACTTCCCTGACCACTTTGTGTCAGTCATCTTCAGCCACTCTGTTTCATCTTCCTGGTCCTTAAATGCCACAGGTTTTATCTCAAGTCCTTTTCACATTTTCTGTACTCTCCCTAAGCCTATGTTCTAGGTGTTTGATGCACGTTCTGTACTTGTGAGTGGGGCTACTTACAAAACACTAGTCCAGTCAAGATTCACATGGAAGTCTGGAGGAAACGAGGTCTCAAGAGCTCATGAGAGGCTCTTGGGTTTCAGTTTGTTTGTTTATTAATTCTGAAATTTGTTTATTAATTTAGCCTTCATTTAGCATTCACTTTTTGAACATATCCTATATTTCAAATGCTAGGTCCTAGGAATACAAAATGAAAGTCAACTTCTTGCCCTCAGGGTGCTTACAGTCTGATAGAGAAGGCCAACAAACCAACTAATGATGTGAGGGCAGCACAGAAGGGCTGATCCAAAGGCTAGCCCCCAAAGGGTGCCATGGACTCTGATGCAAGAGTCAGGAAAGATTCCATAGGCAGGACACCTGTGATCTGAGTCTTGAAGGACAATTAGGAATTAGCCACATTCATTCCATACACAGTGTGTTCTTCCAGATAGATGGAATACGACATGCCTGAGGGAATGTGATAGAAGATGAAGTGTGGTAGCTAGGTAGATGCAGATCTCAAAGATTATGTGTTAGGTTAAGGTTAAGAAATTTCAAAAAGTCCTTAAAACTATAATAAGCTTTGAAATATACTAAACTGGGCAATGACTTAGTCTGATTTGCATTTTAGAAAGCTCTCTCTGACAACATTATAGAGAGCAGCCTGGAGGAAGGGGTCCAGATTTGGGACCAGTTAGCATAAGCAGGTGAAAAATATGACAGTCAGAGATACAGCAGTGGCAGAGGAGACAGAGAAAAAGAGATGCTTTCTTGTGCTGTTGCAGAGGTGGCATTTCTGGGCCTTGGTGACCAACTGGCTGTCCAAGATAAGGCAGAGGGGAGGCCAGAAGGGCTCCCAGATGTGTGGATTTAGTGACTAAGTATATACATCACCTCCACTAAAAGCCTCATCTTTCCACCATCCCTGTCAGACTGGGCACCAAAAATGTCACTCTGCCTAAAGGGGAAAAAAATATTTTTTGAAGGTCTGAATTTACCCCATTACCATACTGCTAAACTGAGCCATTGGAAACTTGTTGGGACAAAGGTGTCAGAACCGTGACCAGGGTTTCTGGGTGACGGCAGTGTCTCTAGGTTCCCCCGCTAGTGAAGAGGCTCATATTCTCAGTAGCAGAGTGATGGCCTCCATCAATGACCTTGGTACTCACTGGGCATGGATCAAAGCCCTAGGTCATCAGGGCTTCTAGGCTGGGCTTAATCAGGAAAAGTGTTTACCTAAAGTGTTCCAAAGCAGCCTGTCACAAATAAAGAACCCAAGTCCTCCTCAGTTGAGAACCAAGGTTATTGCCAGAAAGAGAGAGTCAGGATTCAAGTATGAAAGTCAGGGCAAGGCCAGAAATGGGAGATCAAGAATGAGGCCAGATGTGAGGAGGTTAGAACATGGTGTAAGAAATGGGTCAGGACAAGCAGTTCAGACGTGAGGCCAAGAAAAGAGGAAGGCTAGAGTCCTCTTGAAGACCTCAGCTGGAAAACCTTGCCGCAGAGCAACAGTTCACTTTTTTTCTTTTTTAGGGGGGAAGATTAGCTCTGAGCTAAGTACTGCCAATCCTCCTCTTTTTGCTGAGGAAGACTGGCCCTGAGCTAACATCCGTGCCCATCTTCCTCTACTTTATACGTGGGATGCCTACCACAGCATGGCTTTTGCCAAGCGGTGCCATGTCCGCACCCAGGATCTGAACCGGGGAACCCCAGGCCGCCGAGAAGCGGAATGTGCAAACTTCACTGCTGCGCCACTGGGCTGGCCCCAACAGTTCACTTTAAACTTGTTTTTACCAGCTAGATTTTGACACGTTTTGTTTTATTTTTTAAACTTTGTTTATTATTATTATTCTTTTTTGGTGAGGAAGATTGGCCCTGAGATAACATCTGTTGCCAACCTTCCCCTTTTTTTTTGAGCAAGATTAGCCCTGAGCTAACTACTGCCAGTCCTCCTCTTTTTGCTGAGGAAGCCTGGCTCTGAGCTAACATCCGTGCCCATCTTCCTCTGCTTTATGTGTGGGACACCTACCACAGCATGGCATGCCAAGCAGTGCCATGTCCACACCCGGGATCCAAACCGGCGAACCCCAGGCTGCTGAGAAGCGGAATGTGCGACCTTAACCACTGCACCACCAGGCCGGCCCCTTCCCCTTTTTGCTTGAGGAAGAGTGTTGCTGAGCTAACATCTATGTCAGTCTTCCTCTAATTTTTATGTGGTATGGTGCCATAGCATGGCTTGATGAGCAGTGTGTAGGTCTGTGCCCAGGATCCAAACCTGCGAACCCTGGGCCGCCAAAGCAGAGCACATGAATTGAACCATTATGCCCTGGGCCAGCCCCTTGACACGTTTTAAATGCTAATTCTGTCAGTGTTTAGGGCCTCCCTGTAAGTCGTAAGATTAGGCTTGTTAGCATCAAAGGACTGTGCCTTCCAGATGGATGCATATAATAAAGAAATCTTTTGTCTAAGAGACCAATGAAACCCATTTAGGACAATCTCAAGCTCAGCATTATCTTTTGACACGTTCTCATATATCTCTAACTTTTAAATTTTCATTTACATTTCTGTTTTATTTTACTACTCTTCCCAAGGGAGGATTTTCTATAAATTTTATTAATTTATTCCTAGGAGGTACGCCTAAATTTGGTCTCCATTGCACCTCTCTCCCCTCTAGATTGTCATATCCGACAGATATGTCTACCAGAGGTGCAGGGACCTCAGCAGCACAGGCCAACAAGTCAGCCATCAGATTATAGGAGCCTGATGATGGGGTGAATGCAGGTTTGAACTGAACTGATATCTATTTACAAGGAGGCCCAATGTGGTAGGTGAGACACTGCAGCAAGAGTTTCTAGCTAATGGAGATGGTCAAAGTCAGGCAAGTGGCCCTGTGGTGATTCTGAGTTGACCTTCTTGTTTTGAGCTAGACCACAGCCAGCATCTAGGACAGGAAACTGGGACAAGTCAGTAGGCTGCAACATGTGATCTCACTAGACCCTGGTGAGGTCCTGTTGAGTGGCCTGCTCCACTCTCAGTAGAAAAACAGACAAGCAAATCAAGGCAGAGCCCAGCACATGGACCTAGAAAACCACAGGAGTTGTTGAGGGAGACACTGGAGCTTGATGTGTACACAGATGCTTAAGATTCAGCGCGAGCCCTTTGGATACTGAGTCTAAAATATGCCTTCACATTGGTAATTCTAGGCCCCCCCTGCTCCTGGGTTGGGTCTCACCAAATTGTGCGTGCCTGGGTCCATGTTAACCCCGCACACGAGGAACTAATGGTCCTATAAGGCCCGGGAAGGAGAGAGTTGCCACAGATAGAATAGTCTTTACAGCCTAGAGTACATGGGCGGGTTTTCAACCCACAATACTGTGGAGCAGAGTTTGTTCACCTTGAGAGATGAATGAATCTTTTTTTTTCTTCCTAATTTAATTTTCTGTTCATGTGTTCTCACACGTGTGAATACAAGCGCTAAAATCACATAAATGTATCCACTTTCTTGTCAATGAAATAATCATAAAATTTTTTGGATTGTTATCTAAGTACAAATACATTTTGCTAATAACTCTTGGACCCCTGACAATTTAGCCACAGACTTTTAGGGATTTGTGGAGTGCAGTTGGAAAACATTGCTGCAAAACAGTAGTTCATTTTGAACTCATTTTTAGAAGCTAAATTTTTTTCTTGTTCTTCTCCCCATAAGCTACCCAGTACATAGTTGTATATTGTAGTTGTAGGTCCTTCTAGTTGTGGCATGTGGGACGCCGCCTCAGCATGGCCTGATGAGCGGTGCCATGTCCGTGCCCAGGATTCAAACCAGCAAAACTCTGAGCCGCCAAAGCAGAATGTGCAAACTTAACCACTCAGCCGCAGGACCGGCCCCTACAAGCTAAATTTTGACACATTTTAGATGCTAATTCTAGGAGCATTCCACCTTGCCCAAGAAATGTCTAAGTATTTTTGAATTGCTCTGAAAGAACATCAACTGCTTTTCTATTTCAGAGCCTAGGTACCAGAGGCTGTTAATAAATGAATACCATCCCATCTCTGAGAACATGTATATTGCTATCTACAATGCCAGAAAGAATGTTTATAGTAACTAAGACTCTGTCCTGGCCAGCACTGCAAATGTGTCCTTGTTTATACTTTCAAGTAACCACACCAAATAGAATCAACCCAGTTGGGAATGATCTTGAAGTGATTTGAATTCTTTATTGTATATTTTCCTTGTAAATCTCTAGCCTGGTAGATGCATATATTTTCTGCTGCAGTATTTAATGCCTAGTTCTTTGCCTATGTCTAAGAAATATTAATTGTAGAAGGATTTGGATAGTGATATTGGTGAGTTTTTTAAAAATTGGCTGGAGGAGAAGGGGGAAGAAAGAAGGGATCCATGATAGAATTTTCAATACAAGAGGGAAAGAAGGCCCAGGTCTAGTGCAGAAGAAAGAGCTGGTGCTCGGCTACCCTGGTGGTGGTGCCCCTTGTTACCTCTTCTGTACGGTAAGTGAGCAAGCCACAGGTGAACTAGAGCAATGAAAACCTTTGGACACTCATCCTCAGGAATTCTGATATTGCCCAGAGAATGGAAGGAGGGAAGGACAGGTGTCCATGGGGGCGCTGCTGAGATGGGGTTGATCAGTGGGCCAGGACTGTAACTCGTCATAGTAGTTGACTGGCCTGATCCGAACACCACTGCTTTTCAAAAAGAATTTGCCCTTCAGAAGCCATCTGACCGCCTGCAGGTAGGTGTTACCAGAAAATGTCACACACCCCAAATTTCCCTCAGCCTTGCCTGCTCACTGTCTCCTGAAAGGCCTCCCTTGTTCTGGGTGTGTGGGGAGTGACCGAGGGTCCCTTGACTTAGACTCCTCCATGCCACCAATTACCAGGGTCTCAGAGAGTGCAAGAAGGAGATAGAAAGAATTCATATTGTTGTTCTTTACAACTTTAGAAAGCCCAAGTTTTGGGAAAGAGGTGGCACCATGGAATGCTGAATGGAGATGATAATCGGTCTAGGTTTTGTTTCACCAGATAGTTGATACTATTAAGAAAAATATCTATTTCTATGTAGCCTAAATACCCATTCCTTGAAAATGGAACCAACAATTTTACCTCCAAAACATATTAAGTCAGCACTGATTTCAAAAAAGAATCCTACACTGGTGCTTTCTCAAGCTAATGGGGTTACCTAGATGGTTGCTAAAGTCCCTTCTAACTCTTACATTCTCTGGTTCATGAATCAGCAGTACCATTTAGGAGGAAGGTATTCTTCCTCAAACTACCACTCTTAGCAAGAACTACTCTTATTAAGGGAATCCAGAGTGCTCATTAAGTTGGTGAAAGGGTCAATGCAAAATGCAGCTTCTGCAGATATCCTGATGTTTGCACTTTGCAGGAAGCTGAGCAAGTTGTCCAAGCCGGTCATAGGACTCAGCTCTATCATGGGCCAGCAGCAAGGAATCGTAAATAATGCCTGCTTCAAAAGATATCTGTGAGGAGCAAAATCTCTCATTCAAGACTTACCACTCTTAGAAGAGATATTAATCTGTATTCAGCAATTGAATAGGGAAAAGATTTTGTAAAAATTTTAAATCACCGATTATACAAAAGCTCTTATTGAAGTATTGCAGAGTTAGTGATTATTAATACTGTTGAATTAGTATAGGGATCCCACTTCAATTCCATCAGAATCCGTTGATCTAGCTTAAAGCTTAATCTCATAGTTCACCTCCTGCTCTGTCAGGGTTGTGTCAGGATGCCTGTACAGGTCATTCTTGACACTTCAGAGATCCTCAGTAGTTGAGTTGCTCTCGGGCCAGCCATTAAATTCACCATGGGCTCTGTCCTGCCCTCCTCATAGCTGCTAGAATTCTTCCTAGGGAGGGAATACATTCTGCATGGGCCTCATCGTGAACTTGGATGGCCACCAGGACATTGCTCATGGAAGCTGCTTTTATAAACTGTCAGGCCCTGTACTCATCTAGCTCAGTTCCCAGCACCTAGCCTGGTCCTTGGCGTGCTGGTGGTATTCGGTAAATGTTTGTGTACTATCCAGAGCAAGTCGGACAGGCGACATCCCACTGCCTCCTCAATCTCCTTGCTGGCTCCTCCCCTCACTAGCCCTTTCTTTGTAGATCTTTTTCAAAGTCCTCTCTTCACCCCTCTTCTGGGCAGCCTTGGTTCTCACATCTGTGCTGCTGGCACAGCCATCCTCCCGGAAGATGCTGTGGCAGGAACCTCGGGTCCTCTCAGCTTTCCTCCTCTACTCAGACGTTCCGTCGTGTACAGTCTAACATCATGTCTCATATTTATCTCCATCTTTTTATTCCCACCATCTCAATTCAGGCCCTCATCACCTCCTATCTAGACCTCTGTAGAGACTTTTCTCTCATTTAGCCTGCCCCAGAGTGTGCCTTCCTAAAACACAGGCCGAGTCCTCCAGAGCCTTTTAAGGCCCCTGTTGTGCCTGCCAATAGTGCAGTCACTCTAGCTGAGTATTCAAGACCCATCACAGCCTGGCTCTCTTCACCTTCACCTTTGTGATCTAATCACACGGGATGGTCTCCAGTCGACTGACCAC
This sequence comes from Equus quagga, assembly GCF_021613505.1. Lineage (NCBI taxonomy): Eukaryota > Metazoa > Chordata > Mammalia > Perissodactyla > Equidae > Equus > Equus quagga. Next base: position 59,010,306 of record NC_060277.1, read on the forward strand.
TTCTTTGGGCCCATTTCATTCCTCAACACTGAATTACCTGCCAATCAAGAATCAGCTCAGTAACAAACATTTATTGGACACTTAGCACAGGCTAAACTTTATTCTAAGTGTTTTCCAAGTGTTATCTCATTTAATCCTCACAGTACCCTGATGAAGTATGAACAGTGAACCCAGATGAAACCAGTAGCCCTTGCTCCCTACTTGGTGTGTCCCTCTTTTACAACCACAAATCACCCATATGTCCTTTTGTCCTGTCTCTGTTGTTTTGCCCTCTCAGGTGGCTTTATTCTTTATCAGCTCTACTCTACTGACTTCTTTGCCTCAATCTTCACACATCCTCAAAATTGTAAAACACTCTTCCCCAAACTGCCATTCCTTTAGGCTTCCGTTCGCTGTCGCACTTTCTTATCACTCTCAAACTTCTTGAAATCACTTATTGGTGCCACTTTCTCACCACCCACTGACTTCTATTTTTGTAATTTAACTTCTGTCTACCCTACTTCACTAACACTGCTTTCAGAGGCCACGAATGGTTTCTCAAAGGGGAAAATCCAACGGCCTTTTCTCAGGACTCCTCTTCCTCAACCTCTCGGCAATGTTGTTCCTGTTGACTGTTCTGCTCTCTCCTTTGACCTCTGTCCCAACTTCCGTTTTACTGCACTGTCTCATCTTCGTCCTGTCTGTCCTGCCCTGTGCCTACTCAAGCGTTTTCAAGCTAGGGTTCTTGCACTCTTGAGGCAATCCTTAGATAGTTTCTCCGTGGCCACAACTTCATTATGAGAATTTTTTTTTAATGTGCTATTTTAATTTTGATGATCTTAAAACAAACCAAAAAAAGTAAGCATCATTTGGATAAGTTCTTTGTAACTGAGTACACTGATTTCAGTGCCCATTCCAGCATCTCAGATTGTTATACCAAGTGATCACTACGTAAAGTGACAGCATTTGACTTTAAAGAGCTGCAGTGTTTCTAAAATGGGAGTCCCTCATGTTTCATACTGGAGTCATCATTGATGACATTTTCTTCCTTGTTTGTACCATCCAATTAGCTGCTAAATCTGGCAGAGTCTCCTTCAGTAAAAGCTGTTGGCTCCTTGCTCTTCCATTCTCATGGCCCTTCCTTTGGACTGCAATCCTGTAGCTGCCTAACCATCCTCGACTCCCTCAATTTATTCCTCAGACTGTATCCAGGTTAATGTCCTAAACCATTCCTGATCTGGCCAATCCCCTGTGGAAACCTCTCCCTCCCTACTCACTGTATCGGAGTCTTCCATAAAGTGACAGCTCTGCTATACCCTAGCTAAACTGAACTTCCTCTTCTCCGATCACAGCTGTGATTCACCCCTGCACACCTTAGCTCAGGCCGTTTTCCTCTAGCTGGAAGTCTGGCCCCCTGTCAGGAGGCCTAGTCACCCTAATCCAGCACGAATGCCTCTGCCTTCATGAGGCTGTTTTTAATCCACACCATAGAACCTTATATTTTCCTTCTCTGAACCCCCATAGCAATTTATTTGACTTTTCTTATAGTACATTTTTGTCATGGATTTTCTTATTTGAACGCTTGTCTGATCCTTCTGCCCACTTGCCTCCGTTATATTATCTCACAGTGCTTGTAGCTCAGTGGAACCTAAATAGTAAAGTACCATTTCCACTTTAAAGCTTTCCCAGAGTTCCCCGGTCACCTTCTTCAGGATTCCGGTGGGTGCTCATTGTGAGCAAAGCCCTGGGTGGCCCAGAAGGATTCAAGGCCCCTGCTTTCTGGTTTTCTGTCATGTCTTGTTTCTTGACATGGCAGTTTTCAAGTGCTTGCCAAAAACAGGGGTGAACCCCCTCTCTGAGGTAAGCCTAATTTTGGTTCTTTTAAGAAAAGCAGTGAAGCAGAAATTTCAGGCACCGGAAGATTTAGACCAGTCATAAGATTATGCTACTGCCCCTTTCTTCTCTATTCAAAATAATAGCACACAGCCTAATGGTTAGGGGATTCTTTCTGTGTCTTCATATGTCTCAAGAATACTTGCAAACCCGTTCCCACCACCCTGCTGTTTGCAGGGCTGGGGGAGCAGAGCTCTAGACCTCTTTGAAGTGAGGTCAGTGAACAAGTTCTTTTCTGTTTTCCAGTAGCCACGTTAGACAGCAAATTGGCAAATCTGGAAAAAGATTTCTCACAGAAGTTCACAAGCTTTACATACTGTGTTTTTGGAGTAATAGGAAATGCATCTTTCAGAGAAAGGTGAGCATGGGCGCGGGCGTAACTTATTTCAATATGACACTTCACAGTCAGGATTGGCAAGTCTCTTTTTTGTCCCGTGAGAAGGGAAAAGTCCATTTTTGTGTTAGGGTTGGGGCTTTAAGCCTTTTGTGGACAAGGGTCTCCTGCCTCCACTGGTCTTTGCCCAGGCTCCCAAACTGCTTGAGGATGGGGCCCTTAGCAGAGCAGATCCTGAATAAAAATGCATCTATTTTTATATACCTCTTTTTTCAGTCCTTTTTCTTTTTCTGTCTTTTCCTTTCTTCTTCTGATTTTTCTCCTGTGTTTCTTTTCCTCTCTGTTTATCTGAGGCTAGTTATTGATGAACCAGAGACCCCCCCCAGAAGCTGCCTGGCCCTGCTTTAGCATGTCGCATCGCCAGCCTTTCTTCGGCTTAGATCCGCTTCCTTTGCACTCTTGTGGTTTCTACTGCACTTCAGCAGCCACACTGCAGCTCAGCCTCAAGACCGTGAGACCTCCGGGAGTGGCCTGTTGGGCAGCGGTGTTAGCCGTCTGAGGCCCGCTGGGATTGCACAAGTCCCAGGTAATCTTCCATGCTCTTGGCTGGCCTCAGTATTAGGCTGAACTCAAATGACCTTTGCCTGCTTTGGATGACAAAGGAAGTAATCGAGTTTAGAAATGTGCTGGAGGTGGTGGGGGGAGGGGCGGGCTGAACCTTCCAGCTCGGGCCGTACAAGCCACAAGACCAAATAAGGGTGTGCGAGCCGTCTCTGTCTGTATTAAAGTTCAGAGTGCAGTGTGCAAAAGTGGGACTCGGTTTTCAGAGAGATAAGCTATTACCCAACCCTGGTGGAGTTCCAGCAGCAGACTCTGTGTAGCCAGCCTCTGCCTGCAGGCTAGGTCTGGAGGAGGGAAGACCCGGGCCCTTGGGCTTTCCCGGCGTGGGGTGAGGAAGGGGGGCTTTCCTTGCCAGGGCCTTGTGACTGAAGGGACGGACACCCCACAGAAGGTTTTTCACAAAGCATTTCCATGACTCTCCTGACATGGTTCTAAAGAGTGCCGGCCAGGGTGAGTCATTAGAATGTGTAGAAAAGGTCAGAGTTTGAGGCTATTCAGCCAGTAGGAAAACAAATGTTATTTTTATGAACCCTCACAGGCTGAGAGGCCCAGCTTGTTTACTGAACACGAAGGTCCAGGGCAGGGCTAAGTTTGGGGTATTTTCCAGCAGTATTAACACTGTGTTTGCTACATGCGCCCCAGGGAAGGGATTGTGAGGCCTTGGAGTTACCGTGCTGAAAGATTGGCGAGAGTCGGCTTCCTCTGTTGTGCTCCATAGCCTCTAAAATACGAATCTCATTCTCCTCAGAGGTCTTCAGAGCCAAATGCAGTGCCATCACCTCCATGAAGTGCTTCACGTGCTTCAACAACTGCCTGACGGCAGTGCCATGGCCGTGCCATGCTGCCGCCCCAGCCTGGCATTCCTACCCTGCCCCTCTCTCCTTTCCCCAGCGAATTCCTTCTCATCCCACAACAGCCCAAACCTCACCCCAACCAGGCCTTAAGCTTCCTGAGGGAAGGGACCATGACTTGTATTTCTGTTTGTGTCCCTAAACCTTAGCCCCTCACTTGGCACCTCGTGTGTACTTAGTCTGGACAGGTTAAATGTGCAATGATTTCATTCTCTCAGAGCCCTGCCTTGGGTTGTGGGTGTCGGGCACCACTCCAGATCCCTCCTTCCAGCCATGGCTGTGCAGCCGAGTCAGGCTGCTGCGGTCTGACAGCTCCTCTCCTCAGGCCCACTCTGCACCTCTTGCTTTCTGGTCTAGGGTTTCTCTGCCATTGCTCTAGAGCAGAAAGCAAGAAGTGCAGTCTCCCAAGTGTGCTCAGCCCTAAAGTATTGGAGAGTTAATACCTCATGGAGATAAATACTTCCCTCTTTCTCCTCTGGGACCGATGGACTAAGAGTTCTAAGATGCTTTTCATACAACTTTTCAGACCATCCCGTAGACTCACTCGGCCAGTGCCCATAAGTGGAGCCAAGTCGATAAAGCATCCTTGTGTTGACTCTCCGTCCCTCTGTCGCTCACTCCTGCTCCCAGGGCTCACACCTGCCAGTAAAGTACGGGTGCTTAGGTCTTCGTCTTAGGCTCTGTTTTCTGGGAAACCTAGGCTTGGCTATCTGGAGACTTGAACACATTCAGAGCTCTTTATTTAGAAGTTCTCTCACAGACGTATTTTGTTTTCAAAATTCAGTTCCTCTAAATATATCTCTATTCCTCTTTCATACAAATCTCATTCTTTGAGAAGTCAGAAGCAAAATTAAAGTTGAGTAACTTGAAGGTTTTTTTCTGTTTTGCATTAACATTCCTTACCTTGGGTGTATCTATGCTTTCTCTGCTTTTACTTTGAACATGCCCCAAAACTCTGTGTTATCTTTAGCATTTTTCATAAGCCACAGCTAGAGAAACTGCTCCCTGGTGGCAGAACAGCAGAACTGCGGGCCTCTGTCCCTTGTAATTGCAGTGAAAGTGACATCTGCCTGAGCTGACTTTGACTTTTAGGCTTCTCTGATTATTACCTTAGAGTAAATTTCTAGAAAGATAAGGTCAAAGGACACGAATAATCGCATACAGCCAAACTGCCTTCTCATTGAGATGTAGCAGTTTAACCTCACACCGACGGTATGAACAGCATGCCTTTCCCTGTGGCCTCTCCACATAGACGTCGTGCTTTAATTTTGCATTTCTTTGATTCTTTCAAGAATAAGAATTATATATGTTGGCGGTTTGCATTTCTTCCTTTGTAAAATACCTGTTTTCCTTAAACAATCTTTAATAGACCTTTTTAATGTTTTTTTTTAAATTGTTTTAATGTTTGTAACAACGCTAATGCATATATTCTAACTCTGGTTTACAATAAGGCTTACTTTTTTTTTTATTAAGATTATGATAGATTACGACCTTATGAGATTTCAGTTGTACATTATTGTTAGTAATGTTGTGGGTACACCACTTCACCCTTTGTGCCCTCCCCCCACCCCCCCTTTTCCCTGGTAACCACCCATCGGTTCTCCATGTCTATATGTTAACTTCCACCTATAAGTGGGGTCATATAGAGTTCGTCTTTCTCTGTCTGGCTTATTTCGCTTAACATAATACCCTCAAGGTCCATCCATGTTGATGCGAATGGAACAATTTGGTCCTTTTTTATGGCTGAGTAGTATTCCATTGTGTATATATACCATATCTTCTTTATCCAGTTGTCAGTTACTGGGCATGTAGGTTGGTTCCACGTCTTGGCTATTGTAAATAATGCTGCGATGAACATAGGGGTGCATGGGATTCTTGGGATTGCTGATTTCAGGTTCTTAGGATAGATACCCAGTAGTGGGATGGCTGGGTCATAGGGTATTTCTATTTTTAACTTTTTGAGAAATCTCCATACTGTTTTCCATAGTGGCTGCACTAGTTTGCATTCCCACCAACAGTGTATGATGGTTCCTTTTTCTCCACAACCTCTCCAACATTTGTCACTTTTGGTTTTGGATATTTTTACCAATCTAACGGGTGTAAGGTGATATCTTAGTGTAGTTTTGATTCACATTTCCCTGATGATTAGCGATGATGAACATCTTTTCATGTGTCTATTGGCCATACTTATGTCTTCTTTAGAGAAATGTCTGTTCATGTCCTCTGCCCATTTTTTGATCCAGTTGTTTGTTTTTTTGTTGTTAAGCTGTGAGAGTTCTTTGTATATTATGGATATTAATTCTTTGTCGGATAAGTAGCTTGTAAATATTTTTTCCCAATTAGTGGGCTGTTTTTTTGTTTCAATCCTGTTTTCCCTTGCTTTGAAGAAACTCTTTAGTCTGATAAAGTCCCATTTGTTTATTCTTTCTATTGTTTCCCTCATCTGAGGAGTTATAGTGTCCAAAAAGATTCTTTTGAAACTGATGTCAAAGAGTGTACTGCCTATATTCTCTTCTAGAAGACTTATTGTTTCAGGCCTAATCTTTAAGGCTTTGATCCATTTTGAGTTTATTTTAGTAAATGGTGAAAAAGAATGGTCGATTTTCATTCTTTTACATGTGGCTGTCCAGTTTTCCCAGCACCATTTGTTGAAGAGACTTTCTTTCCTCCATTGTAGGCCCTCAGCTCCTTTGTCAAAGATTAGCTGTCCATAGATGTGTGGTTTTATTTCTGGGCTTTCAATTCTGTTCCATTGATCTGTGCATCTGTTTTTGTACCAGTACCATGCTGTTTTGATTACTGTAGCTTTGTAGTATGTTTTGAAATCGGGGATTGTGATGCCTCCAGCTTTGTTTTTCTTACTCAGCATTGCTTTAGCAATTCGGGGTCTTTTGTTGCCCCATATGAATTGTAGGATTCTTTGTTCAATTTCTGTAAAGAATGTCCTTGGGATTCTGATTGGGATAGCATTGAATCTGTAGATTGCTTTAGGTAGTATGGACATTTTAACTATGTTTATTCTTCCAATCCATGTGCATGGAATGTCTTTCCATCTCTTTATGTCGTCATCAATTTCTTTCAAGAAAGTCTTGTAGTTTTCATTGTATAAATCTTTCACTTCCTTGGTTAAATTTATCCCAAGGTATTTTATTCTTTTCATTGCGATTGTGAATGGGATTGAGTTCTTGAGTTCTTTTTCTGTTGGTTCATTGTTAGTGTATAGAAATGCTACTGATTTATGCTTTTTTTTTTTTTTTTTTTTAAAGATTTTATTTTTTCCTTTTTCTCCCCAAAGCCCCCCGGTACATAGTTGTGTATTCTTCGTTGTAGGTTCCTCTAGTTGTGGCATGTGGGACGCTGCCTCAGCGTGGTCTGACGAGCAGTGCCATGTCCGCGCCCAGGATTCGAACCGACGAAACACTGGGCCGCCTGCAGCGGAGCGCGCGAACTTAACCACTTGGCCACGGGGCCAGCCCCTGATTTATGCTTTTTAATGTTTTAAATAGTCCTCAGACTTCCTTTGGGACTGTCTTTGGAAGTTCACTTTTATTCTCAGTTCTCCATTGCTAGCTTCTTATCAGGAAACGCCAGCTGATTGATTTGAGATGTCCTGAGCAGAGGAGCGGAAAGACTGCAGGTCTCTAAATTAGAAAGTCTCGGGATAAGGTGTGACTTGTCAGGTGTTTCAGGGCTTTAGTTTGATCATTTCTGAGCTGAGAGGGCTCTATAGACTGGAACTCTGAAAGGATCAGTGGCCAGAAAGTAAGGACGATTCAGCCTCTGCGTGACACAATCCCTGGTCTCCTCGTCCTCAGTTCTTCAAGAGTTGTCACTTCTGCTTTACTTGGGCAAAACCTGGCCAGAAACTTGGTTTCAGTCCACCATATCCATGTGTTTCAGCCAGAAAGAGTTACTGGGCTTTACCTCTTAGCAAACTTACCCAGGCACATCAGCATCTGAGAGATTTCCATACTCTCATTAAAACTGCAATAAAAGCCATGAAGGACCTTGCTAATAATTAAAGGAAGTTTCTAGGAACTCTAAGTTCAATAACTTTATTACCATTCCCTGTAGGCCTGTACAGATCTGAATTTGGAGAAAGAAACAGCAGCAAAGGAACTGCTTTAGATATTGATCTATGGCTGAAGCAAATCCATCGCACGGTTCACATTTGGCATGGTTCACATTTGCGTCAGATAGGGAGGGTGTGTATGGGTGTTCTTTAAATGGAAAGCTTGACTACTCTTTGAGACCTGACTTCTCTTTTCATATTGGCTTTGAATTACATCCATGTGATTTCCAAGGAGAAGGGTTGGTTAACAAGATGAAATTGGAGTCTTGATAATACATATATTCTGTAATATTCCCAGTCAGCCAGCCCCCTTACTGCCTGTAAACTCCACATGTAACTCAATAATTTTCTTCTAACCAGGTCTTTCCTACTGTAAAAGGAAGGAAATGAACTGGACTTTTCAGGGAGCTCATAAGGATAAGAAAGCAGGTATAAAAGCACCTGAGATTCTTAGGAAGAACAAAGCTCTTTTTTTTTTTTTTTTTGAGGAAGATTAGCCCTTAGCTAACATCTGCCACCAATCCTCCTCTTTTTGCTGAGGAAGATTGGCCCTGAGCTAACATCCATGCCCATCTTCTTCTACTTTATATGTGGGATGCCTGCCACAGCATGGCTTGATAAGTGGTGCGTAGATCCACACCCAGGATCGGAACCCCTGGCTTCTGAAGCAGAGCATGCGAACTTAACCATTCCCCCACTGCGCCAGCCCCAGAACAGAGCTCATGATGTGAGTTATACTTATTAGTCTTTCCTTTCAGCCTATAAAATGCACAAATCTCTCTCCTTTTTTTTTTTAATTGAGGTCATATTGGTTTATGACATTGTGTAAATTTCAGGTGCACATTATTATATTTCAGTTTCTGTATCTCTCTCTCTTTTTTAAAAAAATTTCCTTGATGCTGTACTCCTTGTGAGTTAACACACTTTCCATCTACTGTTCATAACGCAATTCTTAAGGGAGAGACCTACACATGTTCTCTCCACTTGACCTTTGACTCAGAAATTACATTTCTATGATTTTATTCCAAGGAACTATTGAGAAATGCACACAAAGAGTTATGTATAAGGATGTTGATTACAACTTTATTACAGTAACCAAAATTGGAAGCAACTCAAATAATAAAATGGAGGCTTTCAAAATTATGGCGTATGTAAATCAGGATTTGGTTATGCAGCAAATGACAGAAAACCAATAATAACTGTGACAGGACGATGCGCACTGTCTGGGGCTGATGTGATGGCTCCACTCACAAGTCCTCAAGGCCATGGCTCCTCCATTTGTGTTACTCTGTTGTGTCTGGCTTTCATACTAAGATTGCTTCATGGACCGAGATGGCTACTTTGATTCTAGTTGTCATGTACAAACTCTAGCCAGCAAGAAGAGGGACAGGACTAAGAAAAATGGAGCAAAGGTTGTTCACCAACTGTCTCTTAAGGAAGGGTCCAATGGCTGACTCGCAACACTCCTGTTTACATTCTGCCAGCATGTTTGCCTAAGGTGGAATTGTTAATCTATCAGAGAAGAAAGGAACTCTGCAAAAGTTATTACTTAGACCCAAACCTTGAGTTGATTGGTCTTGAACTTTAGGCAAAGGACAACTCAGTTGATCTGAAAGGAGTCACTTTTCTACGTTTATCTGTTTAAAGTTTCCTAATGTCAAATTTTATATTTTCCTGACTTGGGGGTGGGGGTTGTCCCATTGGGATGCCCTTCTCTCCTACACAATTCATGCATTTGTTGCCCCTCATGTGTTTTATAAAGTTGCTATCTTCCAAAGCTCATATTTGTATGTTCCAACCCACAAAGGCTAGTATAGCTGCCTGTGGCTCAGCCAAACAGAGATTACTTCTATCAACCAGCTAGTGCTTATTAAGCTCCTTAACACAGTGCCTTGTACATGGCGGAAGCTCGGTTATTTATTGTTGTTATTTATTTAAATAAATTGTTCTTTGACTTGAATTGTACAAAGTACCACATGAGAAATAGAAGAGTGAGACACAGGTCTATTCTCATATTATGATTTTAGGTAGGGAGACATACAAAACAATAGAAAATAATAGAATACTATATCTAATTAGGTGCAAAGTAGGGTGGTCCAGGCCCTAGTTGTTAGAAAAGTTCAGTAAGGTTCCTAAATACAAGGAAGGTTCATAGCACAGAATTTGGCCTTGGCTAAAGAGAGATCTGGTCTTTGCCCTAGGCTTCTGGGAGGTAATCTGTGTCATACCTGATAGCAGTATCTTTGTGTTTTGAGGGGGGCGGGGGCACATCAGATCTTAGGATAGGAGCTTTGAGCCATGCAGTATCAGTCCACCTGGAGGCTGAGATCAACCACATGGACAATCAGTCAGTCAATCAATCATGTATATGTAATGGAGCCCCAATAAAAACTCTGAACACCAAAGTTCAGGTGAGCTTCCCTGGTGGCAATACTCCATACGTATTGTCACACATCAGTGCCAGGAGATTAATGTGTCCTGACTCCATAGGGAGCAGACAATAGAACCTCTGCATTTAGAAGCCTCCTGGACTCTGCCCTGTGCGTCTCTTCCTTTGGCTGATTTTAACCTCTGTCCTTTCCCTATAAAAAACTGTAACTGTGCATATAATAGCTTTCAGTGAGTTCTGTGAGTCCTAGCAAATTATCAAAACTGAGAGTGGGGGACCAAGATGGCAGAGTGACTGGTCTTCTTTGTCTGTCCCCCGTCGAATCTACAACTAATTGGACATTCATCGATTAACAAAGTCTATCCAGATAGCATCTCAAGATGCCTAAGAGACTCATGCTGCTATACATCGGAAGGCGGACGCACTTCCCCCCAGGAGGAGGTAGAAATAGGTGAAAACTCTCCAACCCCTGACCCCTGACCCCCGACCCCTGGACAGCCTAGTTCCTGCCAGAGGCTCTCTTCCAGTGGACTCCCCCATAGCATCACCACACACCAAGGGCAGGAGTGTGCACTCACCAGTGGAGCGACAGAGGAAACAGGTGACAACAGCCCTACCCAAGCCCCCTGCAATTACACCTAAGCCCAGGGGAAATCCCCAGGGTCCTGCTCCCACCGGCAGGGAAGGCCTCCGCTTGCCATTAGCAGGGAGGCCCCACGTGGAAACCAGAACAAAAGAAAGCTCCCAGCGAGCGGATTCCCTGGCACAGCACCAGACCGCCAGCTGCTGCTGGACCCACGGTCTTCAGTGCAGGGGGCACCCGAACTTCCCGTGGACGTGCTTGGGGACAGGGTTGGAGCTCCAGCGCCCGGCTCTGTGGCCCGGGGGGAGGCTCTGGGTTCACGCATCCCCCCCCCGGCAGGGAAAGCCTCTGCTCGCCATTAGCTGGGAGGCCCCGCCCAGAATCCAGAACAAAGGGAAGCTCCTGGCGAGCGGATTCCCCGGCACGGCTCCAGATCGCCAGCTGCTGCTGGGCACACAGTCTCCGGCCCTGCACGGGGCAGTGCAGGGGGTGCCCGGACTTCCCGTGGACATGCCTGGGGACTGGGTGGAGCTCCAGTGCCCGGTTCTGTGGCCCAGGGGGAAGCTCCAGGGTCCCGCACCCCCCTCCCCTGCAGAGAAAGCCTCTGCTCACCATTAGCAGGGAGGCCCCGCCCAGAAACCAGTACAAAAGGAAGCTCCTGGCAGGTGGATTCCCCGGCACGGCACCAGACTGCCAGCTGCGGCTGGGCCCACAGTCTACGGCCCAGCACGGGTCAGTGCAGGGGTGCCTGGACTTCCGTGGACGTGCTTGGGGACTGGGTGGAGCTCCAGCACCCGGCTCTGCGGCCCGGGGGGATGCTCCAGGGTCCCGCACCCCCCTGGCAGGGAGGGCCTCTGCTCGCCATTGGCAGGGAGGCCCCTCCCAGCATTCGGAACACCAGGAAGCTCCCTAGAGCAGAATTCCCCACAAGGCAGCAGCTTACCAGCCACTGCCAGGCCCACAGACTCTGGCTGTGTCCCAGACGAGGCAAGGGGCTCCCAGAGATCCCGTGAGAGTGGTGTGGGGCAGAGTGGAGCTCCAGTGAAATGGCTACGTAGCCCAGGGGGGAACTCCAGGTTCCTACAGCAGCCTCAGCAAAAGCCTCTGCACAGCACTAGTGGAGAGGTCCTGACTGGCAATCGCAAGGCAGGAAGGCCCTGGGGCAAAAGTAGCACAGCTAGGTGAGTTAACAACAGACTCCAGAAGATACCCATAGCTCTTCTGGGACCTATAGTGGACAAGTGTGATCTTGTGGGCTCTGTCAGGGACAGAGCTGCGATTATAGGTGATCCTGCTCCCGGCTGCTGGGAAAGCCCATAACACTGCTGCAGACCACAAGGAGGGAGTGCGTCTAGGTGGGCTGCAACAGTAGGCACCAGCAGCCTGAGGCCCCCTTGCGATAGCTCCCACAACCGATGAGGGACCCCACAGGACCACTGTGACTACGAGGAGGGGTCCAGGTCCAGTCAGTAACAGCTGACAGGGTTCCTGGTTGGTGCAGTCTAAACAGCTGCCCCCCCCCCACACCAGTCGCAACAAGTGGAAGCAGCGACTAAACTCTATCTCTATGCGGAGGCACAAATCCACACCATCAAGCAGTATGAAAAAACATATTAAATCTCCAGAACAGAAGGAAAATGATAAGCACCCAGAAAACAATCCCAAAGACAATGAAATCTATAACCTAAATGACGATGATTTCAAAACTGCCATTATGAAAAAACTCAACGAGTTAAAGGAGAATTCCGATAGACAACTCAATGAGTTCAGGAGCTATGTCACAAAAGAGCTTGACACTATAAAGAAGAACCAATTAGAAATACTGAAGATGAAGAACACAATGGAGGAGATTAAGAAAAATCTGGACTCTCTGAACAGTAGGGTCGATAATATGGAGGACAGAATTAGCAATTTGGAGGATAGGAATATAGAAATGCTGCAGACAGAGGAGGGGAGAGAACTAAGACTAAAAAGAAATGAAGAAACTCTCCGAGAATTATCTGACTTAATTAGGAGATGCAACATAAGGATTATAGGTATAACAGAGGGAGAAGAGAAGGAGAAGGGGGCAGAAGGCCTGTTCAAAGAAATAATAGCTGAGAACTTTCCAGACTTGGGAAGAGAGATGGAACTTCATGTGACAGAAGACAATAGATCTCCAAACTTTATTAATGCAAGAAGACCAACCCCAAGGCATATAGTAGTGAAACTAGCAAAAGTCAACGACAAAGAGAAAATACTAAGGGCAGCCAGGCAGAAGAAAATAACTTACAAAGGAGACCCCATAAGGCTATCAGCAGATTTCTCAGGAGAGACCTTACAGGCTAGAAGAGATTGGAATGAAATATTCAAAACTCTGAAGGACAAAAACCTGCAGCCAAGAATACTCTACCCAGCGAAAATATCCTTCAGATATGATCGAGATATAAAAACTTTCCCAGATAAACAAAAGTTAAGGGAGTTCATTGTCACAAAACCTCCTCTTCAAGAAATGCTCAGGAAGAACCTCATGCCTGAAAAATCAAAAAGAGGAAAGGAGTTAGAAAATCCAGAACAAAGGAGATAAGCAGAAGGACAATAACACAAAGTAACAGCTCTCCATCAGGACAAAATACAAAAGAACCGGAAAACAAGTGATAAAATGGCAACAGTAGGCCCCCACGTTTCAATAATCACTCTAAATGTGAATGGATTGAACTCTCCAATCAAAAGGCACAGAGTGGCAGGATGGATCAAAGAACAAGATCCAACAATATGCTGCCTCCAGGAAACACACCTCAGCCCCAAAGACAAACACAGACTCAAAGTGAAGGGAGGAAAGACAATACTCCAAGCTAATAATGAACAAAAGAAAGCAGGTGTTGCCATACTTATATCAGACAAAGTAACTTCATAGCAAAACAGATAAAGAAAGACAAAGAGGGGCAGTATATAATGATAAAAGGGATGCTCCACCAAGATGAAATAACACTTATAAATATATACGCACCTAACACAGGAGCACCAAAATTCGTAAAGAAACTATTAACAAAACCAAAAGGAGACATCAACAGCAATACAATAATAGTAGGGGACCTCAAGACCCCATTAACACCAATGGACAGATCATCCAGACAGAAAATCAACAAGGAAATTATAGAATTAAATGAAAAATTAGATCAGATGGACCTAATAGATATATGTAGGACACTTCATCCAAAAACAGCAGGTTACACATTCTTCTCAAGCACGCATGGAACATTCTCAAGGATAGACCATATCTTGGGAAACAAAGCAAGTATCAATAAGTTCAAGAGGGTTGAAATAATATCAAGCATCTTTTCTGATCATAATGCTGTGAAACTAGAAATCAACTACAAGAATAAAGCTGGGAAAGGGCCAAAAATGTGGAGACTAAACAACATGCTACTGAACAAACAATGGATTATTGAAGAAATTAAAGAAGAAATCAAATATTATCTGGAGACAAATGAAAATGAAAACACTCCATACCAAATTGTTTGGGACACAGCATAGGCAGTCCTAAGAGGGAAATTCATTGCAATACAGGCTAACCTCAATAAGCAAGAAAAATCTTACATAAACAACCTCAAACGACACCTAATGGAATTAGAAAAAGAAGAACAAACAAAGCCCAAAGTCAGTAGAAGGAGGGAAATAATAAAAATTAGATCAGAAATAAATGATATTGAAACAAAAAAGACAGTAGAAAGGATCAATGAAACAAACAGTTGGTTCTTCGAAAAAATTAACAAAATCGACAAACCCTTAGCCAGACTCACTAAAAAAAAAAGAGAGAAGTCTCAAATAAATAAAATTAGAAATGAGAGAGGAGAAATCACAACAGATACCATAGAAATACAAAGGATCATAAGAGAATACTATGAAAAACTATATGCCAAAAAATTGAACAACCTAGAAGAAATGGATAAATTCCTAGACTCATACAACCTACCCAAACTGAATCAGGAAGAAATAAAGAATCTGAATAGACCAATCACAAGTAAAGAAATAGAAACAGTAATCAAAAACCTCCCCAAAAATAAGAGTCCAGGACCAGACGGCTTCTCTGGAGAATTCTACCAAACATTCAAAGAAGATTTAATACCTACCCTTCTCAAACTATTCCAGAAAATAGAGGAAGATGGAGCACTCCCTAATACATTCTATGAAGCCAACATCACCCTGATCCCCAAACCTGACAAGGACAACACAAAGAAGGAAAACTACAGACCAATATCACTGATGAACATAGATGCAAAAATCCTCAACAAAATTCTGGCAAACCGAATACAGCAATACATCAAAAAGGTTATTCACCATGATCAAGTGGGATTTATACCAGGGACACAGGGATGGTTCAACATCTACAAATCAATCAACGTGATTCACTACGTTAACAAAATGAGAAACAAAAACCACATGATCATCTCAATAGATGCAGAGAAAGCATTCAACAAGATCTAACATCCATTTATGATAAAAACCCTCAATAAAATAGGTATAGAAGGAAAGTACCTCAACATAATAAAGGCCATATATGACAAAGCCACAGCCAACATCATACTCAACGGACAAAAACTGAAACCCATCCCTCTCAGAACAGGAACAAGACAAGGGTGCCCACTTTCACCACTCTTATTCAACATAGTACTGGAGGTGTTGGCCAGAGCAATTCGGCAGGAAAAAGAAATAAAAGGAATCCAAATAGGCAACAAAGAAGTAAAACTCTCGCTGTTTGCAGATGACATGATCTTATATATAGAAAACCCCAAAGAATCCATAGAAAAACTATTAGAAACAATCAACAACTACAGCAAAGTTGCAGGGTATAAAATCAACATACATAAATCAGTAACATTTCTATATGCTAACAATGAACTAACAGAAAAAGATCTCAAGAACTCAATCCCATTCACGATCGCAACAAAAAGAATAAAATACCTTGGGATAAGTTTAACCAAGGAAGTGAAAGATCTATACGACGAAAACTACAAGACCTTCTTGAAAGAAATCGACGACGACATAAAGAGATGGAAAGACATTCCATGTACATGGATTGGAAGAATAAACATAGTTAAAATGTCCATACTACCTAAAGCAATCGACAGATTCAACGCTATCCCAATCAGAATCCCAAGGACATTCTTTGCAGAAATTGAACAAAGAATCCTACAATTCATATGGGGCAACAAAAGACCCGAATTGCTAAAGCAATCCTTAGAAAGAAGAACAAAGCTGGAGGCATCACAATCCCTGACTTCAAAACATACTACAAAGCTACAGTAATCAAAACAGCATGGTACTGGTACAAAAACAGATGCACAGATCAATGGAACAGAATTGAAAGCCCAGAAATAAAACCACACATCTATGGACAGCTAATCTTTGACAAAGGAGCTGAGGGCCTACAATGGAGGAAAGAAAGTCTCTTCAACAAATGGTGCTGGGAAAACTGGACAGCCACATGTAAAAGAATGAAAATCGACCATTCTTTTTCACCATTTACTAAAATAAACTCAAAATTGATCAAAGACCTAAAGATTAGGCCTGAAACAATAAGTCTTCTAGAAGAGAATATCGGCAGTATACTCTTTGACATCAGCTTCAAAAGAATCTTTTCGGACACCATAACCCCTCACATGAGGGAAACAATAGAAAAAATGAACAAATGGGACTTCATCAGACTAAAGAGCTTCTTCAAGGCAAGGGAAAACAGGATTGAAACAAAAAAACAGCCCACTAATAGGGAAAAAATATTTACAAGTTATTTATCCGACAAAGGGTTAATCTCCATAATATACAAAGAACTCACACAACTCAACAATAAAAAATCAAACAACCCAATTACAAAATGGGCAGGGGACATGAACAGACATTTCTCCAAAGAAGATATACGGATGGCCAATAGACACATGAAAAGATGCTCATCATCACTAATCATCAGGGAAATGCAAATCAAAACTACACTAAGATATCACCTTACACCTATTAGAATGGCAAAAATATCCAAAACCAAGAGTGACAAATGTTGGAGAGGCTGTGGAGAAAAAGGAACCCTCATACACTGTTGGTGGGAATGGAAACTGGTGCAGCCACTATGGAAAACAGTATGGAGATTCCTCAAAAAGTTAAGAATAGAAATACCTTATGACCCAGCCATCCCACTACTGGGTATCTATCCTAAGAACCTGAAATCAGCAATTCCAAAAGTTCCATGCACCCCTATGTTCATCGCAGCATTATTCACAATAGCCAAGATGTGGAAGCAACCTAAGTGCCCAGCAACTGATGATTGGATAAAGAAGATATGGTATATATATACAATGGAATACAACTCAGCCATAAAAAAGGACAAAGTTGTCCCATTCACAACACCATGGATGGACCTTGAGGGTATTATGTTGAGTGAAATAAGCCAGATAGAGAAAGATGAACTCTGTATGGCTCCACTCATAGGTGGTAGTTAACATATGGACAAAGAGAACTGATTGGTGGTTGCCAGGGGAATGGGGGGTGGGGGGAGGGCACTAGGGGTGAAGTGGTGTACCTACAACATGACTAATAATGATGTACAACTGTAATTTCACAAGGTTGTTAACTATCATAACCTTAATAAAAAAAAAAAAACTGAGAGTGGTTTTGGGCACCCCTGAACTTGTAGTTGGTGTCAGAAATGAGGGCAGTGTTGGGGACTGTACCCTCTAAACTGTGCAGTTGGCCTCAAACTCCTTCCAGAAGGCTTCATGGAGGAGGCAGCACTGAAGCAAGTCCCTAAGGTTGTGTTAGATTTGGCAAGTAGAAAGAAGAGCAGGGAAGAATCCCAAGTTATCAGAGGCCAGAGGCCAGAGGCAGGCATTCCACATGAAGGGAGGATTCCAAGGACATCAGAGCAGAAGGCTCTGTTTTCCTGACTTCACTGTCCTCATCTCTCTTCGGAACACTGGTCATGTTAGAGTTCCATCACAGACAGACTTAGTTGGCACAAGACATCTATGTCTGCTCAGCCCTTCATTAGCTACTGAATGACACTAGGCTAAAATTATTCTCGGAGCTGGCCCCATGGTGTAGTCGTTCAGTTCAGTGCACTCTGCTTTGGCAGCCTGGTTTTGTGGGTTCAGATCCTGGGTGTGGACCAACACCACTCATCAGCCATGCTGTGGCAGTGACCCACATAGAAAGTAGAGGAAGACTGGCACAAATGTTAGCTCAGGGGTAATCTTCCTCAAGTAAAATAATAATAAAATAATTCTCAGTTATTCCTAAGAATGATGCATAATCCCTCTGTTGGGAAGTAGTGAGGAAAATATTACAAAATAGTAAGGGAAAAACAATATGTAATGAGTGCTTACTATTTGCTAGATACAATTCTAAGTGCAAGTTACACAGTAATGGACAAATACTGAAATATAAACAGGATGTCAATAAATATTGGGGTCTTGACTGAGCTCTGGGAAAGTAAAGAGAACAGCATCCCAGGGGCCTGGTTTTGACCACCCTGATGCCATTTATCGTCTAAGACCTGTATTCTTTCCTAAAAACTACCACCATGATTATTGTTTAAACTCACTTGGAAATTGCTTATGACATGAAATCCTAGATTTCGGAGCTGGAAAGGCTCTCAAGAGGTCATCAGGTACATCCCGGGATTATCCCAGGTTTATTGATGATGCAGCCTCTGCCCACGTCACATGGTGAGTAGGGAACTAGAATTCTGGTGTTCTGTCATCCTACCTGATGATCTCTCTCTCACATCACATTGCGTCTTGATGACACTGGACCACTTTAATCATGTGCAGTTCTCCATCCTTGAGCTTCTGGATAGAGCTGGCTGTTAACTCTTGCCACATCGCCCTTCCCTGAGCCTTGAAACTACTTGCCTAGCAGTGGTCTCCATGTCCTCCCTATGGTGCCCCCTGCTGCCCTCTGTACTTGAGCAACTAGTGGGCCACTGCATTCACATAAGGCTGGAAAACTGGACTCCATAGACACTGAGAGGCAGGTGGCCCGGCTGCTGCTGTCCTTTGAAGGTTTAGAGCCAGAACTGAGCAGCAATTGAAAGCAAAGGTCTATTGGGCATCTGCTATGAGCAAGACATTGCCAGACATCTTATGCCTTTGCTCAGTAACTACACCTTCCAGGCTTCCTTGCCAGTTAGCTTCTTGGTAGATTTGACCAATAGGTGGCAATGATGGAAGACTGGAAGGTAGAAGGAGTGAAAAACCAGTGTATTTCCCCCTTCCCTCCACCTCAGGCAGCACCTCCATCAGCATCTGAATGTTTTCCATGACTCCAGATTCTGCAGGGCTAGTTCCCACGATCACTCTCATCCATTGGCTCTGGTGTCCCATCCTACACATAGTAGTGACTTTTTGCTGTTGCCGATCTCTGGGTTATTTCATTGTTTCCTGTTTGGCCTCTCAGCTCTTCCCATCAATTGGGTAAACAATTCCCGGTATTAAATTCCTTCTGAAGTAGCTGGTGGTTTCCGTTTTCCTTGCTGGACACTGACTGTTAAATGGCTAACATAACATCTGGTCATCAGGGAACTTATAATAGGTTGGAGAATCAAGAGTTAAATATATGCAAAACACTAGTAAAATAAAATGGAGAAATTCCATACATTTACTAAAAACCACTAAATTGTACATTTAAAATGAGTGGATTTTATATTATATAAATTGTACCTCAATAAAGTTGTTTTTAAATATCCAGGAAAAAATAAAGTAAAATGTAGGGTGAGTAGATTAGACCAGTGATCTCCAAACATTTTTTATCACAATCCCTGGAAAAAAGAAACAAATTTGAGTATGCACTTCTAATATTTGTGCGCTTATTTACTTAAATTGTATACATGTTAAACTCTGTTCGTGTATGATGCCTTATAAAAGAGGTACAAAATAGAAATTTGAACAGATAGAAAAACACATAAATAGAAATTCTAGTGATTTCTCGCTTTACCTCAGTGGATTGTCTTACACATCTCCTGGGGTGCCTACACCCCATTTTGAAACCACTGACCACTGATGTAAGCAGTCAACAAAGAGCTCTGCAAGGGACTCCAGAGCAAGGAAGAAAGATGGGGGGTTTCATTTTTCCTTCTTTCTTTTTTTGAAGGGACCTAAATTGAGTGATACATCAATAACAGCCACTACTTTGCAATTTACATGTCCCTTTATAGTTTTATAAGTGCTTTCTCATGTGTGTTATCTTATTTGCTCTTTCAAATAAGAGAAATGAAGTAGATCAAAATAGGAGATAGATTGGGGGAAAGTCTTGAATGCTTGACCAGGAGGAGTTTGGACTGATCACAGAAGCAGTGCTGCCATCTCAGATGTCTCAGGTTACAGAGGGGATATTTACATTCCAAAATCCCCCCCAGATGATTGGGTTCCTTATGCATGGTCAGAGGGTAGAGCCAGAGGATAGGGCGTGGAGTAACACCTCACTCTAAGTGAAGTGCCTTAGAATAGCAGATTCCAGTTCTCAGAAGATGAATGGAAGGCAGTAATGAGCTTTCCCACCTGGGATTCATCTTTCAGCACCTCAGAACGGAGAATTAAGTAGGCTTAGCCAACTACCGTCTACTCTTTCTCTTAGACTGCTACTCCATCCATGTGAATATTATTGGTGTATTCTGTTTCCAAAATGATGCCTTGATACATTTATATGGACCTCCCAGTCAGGAGCATGTATGTAGCTGTTTTCCCTCCAAGGTATTTTCCCTGATGCCTGTATCCTTTTCTCCTTCAGCAGTCTGAGCTCAGCAGGTCATATTCCACTTGGGAACCATATTCAACTCCGTTCCCAGGGAACAAGTCTGGGCTTTGAATTCGTCCCTACTTTCTTCCTTTCACCCTACCCATTCCCCCTATCCACTAGCTGAGCTGTCTGTCCTGCTCACTGCAGGAGCACTATGAGAACCACCTGGAATGGCTAGCAGGACAGTGCTTTGAAAAGTATAAAGCTGCCCTCTACAGAAAGCTCCCTGCGGGGTTGGTTGAGATAGCCAATGAATCAGTGGAAATAACTACATTATTTGGGGCTGGGGCTCCTGTCCTTTTCCTGCTGAGAAACGTTCAGTGGCTCTCCTTTGACCAAAGTCCTAAGAGGATCAGTTAATGGCCTTTCCCCATAGAGAGGTTATGGCGGCCTGCCTGGTGGGGAGCAAAAAGAGCCTGTGTCCTCTCAGTAGCACTGCAGACGTTGCCAAAGGACCTGAGCCAAAGAGAGATGGATATCTATTTATAAGACTATGAATAATATCTTCAAATTAAGGTCGAATTCAGGCCTTGATCTCATGTCAGGTGAAGCCGTAGCTCCATGCACAGCAAAGAGACAAAGGAGGAGACAGATCTGTGACGTGGCCAAGTGGAGACACAGACAAGGTGAGATTAATCTTCAGAGGCCTCCGCTCCTGAGATTGGTAATTTGATGCAGCCGCATTGGAGGAGGCATGTTGTCAGCGCATGTGCTAAAACAGTTTGGCTTTGCAGTCAGAAAACCTGGGTTCAAATCCAGCTCTAACAACCTTGCAAGCAGGCTACTTAACTTCATCTGTAAAGGCTCCTTCAGCAGATGTTCATGAGGTTAAGTGAAATAACATACTTTTGTGCTTTGTATTAAAGCACTATTACTATTATTCTTATAAAGGTATGTATTGTTCTGCCCTGTGTCCAAGTTCGTTGTTAACATATATGTCTCCCCAGCTTGTGACAGCACCTTGTCTCATTGATGTCTGTTTCTTCCCCTCAGCAACGAGCACAAAACTCCAAAAGTGTGTTACGTGGAGTCGTGCATTGACTTCTAGTTGTGTCATATTTCTAAATCTTATCTCTTTCACTGAAATCTGGATACTTAAGAGTGCGCCCCCCAGTACAACTTCTATCACAAGACTGGCACACACCTACCAGAACTTAGGGAGAAGTTTGCCCCTGATTAGAAAAGATGTTCAAGTGGTGCTTTTTCCTTCCAGGGATTTCCCAGATGACCCAGGTGTGCAGTGGGACACACAGCGTGTGGCCAGCGTCCTCCTCTGGCACATAGAAGAGAATGGCATCAACCTGGTAAGGGGTTGTGAGGATAAATTCACATCCGCAACAGGGAGAAAAGTTTGGTCAGGTGAAGAGCCCTAACAGAGATTCACGTTTACTTGCAGAGATGGACAGGTCTGCGAACACCTGTCTCAATTCTACTGGGATCCTTGCCAGTGGGTGGGTTGAAGGCTCCCGAGAGGGCTGTCTGTCCCCCTACAAAATAATAACAATAATCCTTCATGGGCTAATAACGTAAAATTCTACCATTTACAGCCCCAATCTTTTGGTTTCAGTTTTAAAAGATGAATCCTGCTGGAAGAGAAACATATTAGGCTTTTATCAATGATGAATTCACTGAGTGAATTGATTTATTAGACCCTTCTTAAGAGCAGGTTTTCCCTGATATATTAGTTGGGCCATCTTCATTTTCTAATGACAGAAATACAACTGAAACTTGGTCCGCACAGGCCAGAAGGGGCACCTGACCAGCTCTCTCGGAGTTACATAAAGGCGGAGTTGGGCCCCTGGCCCTGCCGGGACACTTCTCCATCTCGCTCTGTGCGCTGGCTTGATTCTTGTCCTGGCTGGAAAGATGCTCACCAACAGCCTGCGGGCTCACGCTTCCCAGCTTTACCTTCCCAGAGCGCGTGCGTGTGAAAGTGGAGGGTTGGGACCATGGTTTGGCTTAGGGGTCAAGTGCCGGCCCTGCTGACGGGGCTTGCCTGGATTCTCTTGCCCGTCCCACCTAACTCACACTAACAAACATCTCAGGGCTCCACAGCCCAGATCGGTAGACAGAGCTGGTCTTGAGGGCCAGCCTGAAGTCAAACAGTGGGCTGGGGAGTGTGCTGCAGTACCCCTTGGGAACACGTTTCCCTGGCAGTGGCTTCCCCAGGACCAGTCCCCAAATATTTTCTCTCCTCTGCTTAGAATGCTGGTTTTCCCAGTAACTTCTGCTTGTAGGATAGACTCCCATATTTCTGACCTTGGCCGTCTGTGATCTAACCCTTACTTAAGTACAGCACATCGGTGAACAGGATTGGTTCTTACTGAGGGGCCAGGTTTCTTTTTTAGACCACATTGCAGCTGGCCCCAATCTCAGCATCCAGGGAGGAGGAGCTTTAGGGTACAGACAGCTCTGCGTGCCATTCTTACTCTCAGAAGAGTCTCCCAAGTTTGTGTCCCAGAAAAGTGATTTGTAGTCCAGGCCCATCTCAAGACTGCCTTCTCCAGAAAGCCTTACGTGACTTCTTCAGCCCTCTTTGAGATTCCTACAGTATTTATTGTGTGTCCTGTGCCTGTGACAAGTGTGACTGTTTATCCTTTAAAGTACAGACCATGGTCTTGCAATCTAGACTGTAAGGTCCATGAAGGCAAGGACTGCCCATGACATCTTTCCATCCCCAAGAACTAGAACAGGCCCCAGACCGTGCTCGTCCCCAAACTGCCCCAACTATTAACTGCCATCTCCCCACCTGGAGCTCTCTTTCCCATTGTCTGAGCTGCTCACATTCAGTCAAGTGACTGAGGGGATTTTTATTGTCAGGATAATCTTGAATTGATTTAATTTCTGTAAATAAGGAAATCATTTTAAAATAGCTCTTTAACACACCTTGCTTTTAACAAAGAAACTCTTATCACAGTGTGGTTGGGAATAAGTTTCCTGGCCTGCACTTCGTGCAATAATAGAAGTATAAAGCCATGCCTATACCATAGCCAGTGTGATAATCAAGAGGCCATAATCAAGCTAAGCACGGGTTTCCACTCACCTCCCATGACGCAGTGAAATGCCCTTTCACACAGTCCCATAGTCCCTGCAGGGCTAGGGATGAGGCATTAATACTAGGCAGGTGAGAAGTCACTTGGTAGCAGTATCCTGTACCAAGCTGAATGCATGAATCTTGGGAGGGCCCCAGGTGCCTCATCCCAACCAGAAGGATCCACTGGACAATAAGAGAAGGGGAAGCCCCAACAGGGAAGCAAAGACAGAAGTGAGGAGCACGGAGCTAAGCCACAGGAAGGAAGTTTCTCCCCTGGGCTGTGCTGAGATGATACCAACCTCTCCCTCCTTTGTCCAAAGCCAAAGCTGGCTCTGCAGCCATTAGCACAGTGTGATGGAAGGAAACTGGGTTCTCTCCTGTCCCAGCTCCACCGTATGCTTGCTGAGCTGTTTGTCCTGCCCACTGCAGGGGCGTTGCAAGAACCACTGGGATGACTGACAGGGCAGTGCTTTGAAAAGTATAATGCTGCCCTCTACAGAAAGCAGCCTAGGGGTTTGGTAGTTTCTTTGGATATCAAGCAGACTAAGTCCTGGGCCCAAGCCCTACCTCAGTCTTTCGTTCAACTAATATTTATTGAGCACCTGCTGTGTAATCGTCACTCTCTGTTGTGAAGTGGGGATACAACAGGGAGCCAAACACACCCAGTCCCTGCTCCGTTAGGACACTAGTGACATTTGGGCCCAGATAATTCTTTGTTGTGGGGGCTGTCTTTGCATTGTAGGATGTTTAACAGCATCCCTGGCCTTTACCCCCTAGATAACCCACCTCTATCCAGTAGCAACTCCCCTCAGTCCCCACAATAAAAATATCTCCAGACATTGCCAAATGTCCTGGGGTAAAACTGGCCCCAGTTGAGAACCATTGTCTTAGAGAAACCAGAACAGCCCCACTGTTAATCTCTTGTTTATTGGGTCTGGGTAGGATTTCATTTGAACAAAGATTTCTGCAATTTAGGGGGGAAAAGAAAGTGGATGGCATTCTGTAAAGAACTACAGGTGCCATTGTTGTCATGTAAAAATTTGTACAAATACAATTTAGCTCAGCCCTCCTTGCAACAGAAAGAAAGAGGGAGATTATAAAATGTAGGATAAGGAAGAAACAAAGAAAACAAAGACCTTAGAGAATTTCAGAAGTGATTGAGCCCAGCTCCATGTGGTCCCAAATCCCCTAAGCAAAGGAATGCCCTCCAGCATGCCTGCGATGGCTACCTGGCCCCGACCTCACGCTCTGTCTGATGGCAGCAGACTTGGAGTTGAGACACTCTCGCCTTTCCTGTTATATGGTTCTTACATGTGGTTTTAGTTATCCTCACCTCAACCCAATGAGGAAAGTAGGGCAGGTGTTACATTTCAGATCTCACAGATGAAACCAGGCATTACAAGTTGAAATAACTTCCAGTGGTCAATTCTGTGACTTGACCAAGGGGCCAGGGTTAACTAGTGACAGAGATGAGAGTAGACTCAGGTCTCCCCGACTGTGTTGCATAGAAGAATGGCATCAGAACCGAGTACTTGAGTTATATGATTAACTTTTTTAAAAGACTGTATTTTTTAGAGCAGTTAGGTTCAAGGCAAAATTGAGCAGCAAGTACCTACATGCTCACGTGTCCCACAGTTTCTTACAATCAGTGAACCAGCATCAATACAACATCATCATCCAAAGTCCGTAGTTTACATTAGGGTTCACTCTTGATGTTGTACATTCTATCGATTTTGACAAATATATGATACCATGTATCCACCATTATATGATTAGCTTTTTTATAAGCCTTTAACTCTTTTTTTTTTAAAGATTTTATTTTTTGCTTTTTCTCCCCAAAGCCCCCAGGTACATAGTTGTATATTCTTCGTTGTGGGTCCTTCTAGTTGTGGCATGTGGGACGCTGCCTCAGCGTGGTTTGATGAGCAGTGCCATGTCTGCGCCCAGGATTCGAACCAACGAAACACTGGGCTGCCTGCAGCGGAGCGCGCGAACTTAACCACTCGGCCACGGGGCCAGCCCCTTTAACTCTTTTTTTTAAAGTTTTCATTATGGAGAATTTTCAAGCATGCACAAGTAGAGAGAATAGCTTAATGAACCTCCCTGTTCCTATCACTCAGCCTCAATAATGAATTCATAGTCAATATTATTTTCATTTACACATCTATTCACCTCTTGTATTATTTTGAAGCAAATTCTCAGCATCATATTTCATATTTAAATATTTTAGTATGCATTTCTAAAAGAATTTGGGCCTTTTATTAACATAACTGTAATGCCTAAAAATTAATAATTCATTAATATCAGTGTTTTACATTTCCAAGAGTCTCATGTCATAAATGTATTTTTATTTTGTTTTTATTTTTACAGCTTGTTTGAATCAGGATCAGTTGACAGGACTTTAAATTTTCTTTTAATCTATAGCCCACCCCCCAGCCTGTGCTCAATAAATGTTAGCTGCTCTTATTGTAACAGAGTTTTCTATACATGAAGTCAACATTTTCTGGTTTAAAATAGAAAGACCAATGATGAATCCCTTCCCAGCCTATTGCAGTCCCAATTCCGGTCCCTTCATCCATGCTGCACAGTCACCTTCTTTCCGTAGGGACAGCTTCCCTCTTTCCCACACCCCTAACCAACTACTTCTATTCCTTTTTCTAAGTCCTTGTTTTCTTTCTTGTATTTCTTTTATTATTCAAGTTATCCTTTTATTATTATTCTTCAATCTGTTCTTTGCGGTTTTTTAAATCTATTTGCACAGAAATGAAATGTTGGAACCTAGACTAAGCTTGTAGTTGATAAACAGATGATGTATCTGTGAAAATGGAGACAGAGGCAGTCTGAGTAAATATGCTTCTTCTATGAACTGAACTCCATGAACAGAGCATGGTGGACATTGTCCCTCAAAGCTTTTGTGCCCTCAGTATGGCAGCATCTACATGAACAAAGTTCACACACAAGCCAGCCAGGAGAACTAAATGTGCTAATAAATCACTAGGCAGATAAGAAACAAAGATATTCTGAACCCAGGTTTCTCTCATGGCTGAATTCCACTCTGCTCCTCTGGCCAAGAGCAAGAGTACTGTAAACTGTAAAACCCATGGAACATTCTCCACACAATTGGCCAAACCAATAGCTACACACAGTGGATCTGCTCTGAAGTCAGTTCAGATACACTGAGAATTTGGAAAGGGTTCTGCTTCTACTTTCCTTCCCCAGGGAATGGGGCTAGCTCCCTGCAAGTCAAGGCAGTAGGGAAAACATTGGGACAGGCATAAGTGAAAACCTGTGTTTCTCTCCAGGTGGTGACTTTTGACGCAGGGGGAGTGAGTGGTCACAGCAATCATGTCGCTCTGTATGCGGCCGTGAGGTACGATTCTCTGGCTGATGGAGGTGGGAGGGGCATAGTTCATTTGCTCAGGGGAACGGTCTCTAAAGCAAGTTCCCACGCATCATCTGAGCCCCGTGCAGCTTACTTCTGAATTATATTAGAGAGCCAGCGTTGGCCATATTGCTCACTACAGCTCACCACGTCCTCCACGTGAGAAATTTCTATCAAGTCTTATTATTATTGTTTCATCTCCTAAACAGCTGACTTTTTTACCCCAGGGATATCACAAATGGGGTAACTAATTTTATTTCTCTCTTTGCTTTGTCCACAGAAAGCTTTTTTTCCCCCTGCTTTTTCTCCCCAAATCCCCCCAGTACATAGCTGTATATTTTTTTAGTTGTGGGTCCTTCTAGTTGTGGTATGCGAGACACCACCCCAACATGGCCTAATGAGCGGTGCCATGTCCACGCCCAGGATCTGAACCAGCAGAACCCTGGGCTGCAGAAGTGGAGTGCGCGAACTTAACCACTTGGCCACGGGGCCGGCCCGCAGAAAGCTTTAGGGCCAAGTTTGCAACCCCTTGAAGCACATGTATGAGCCCTTATGGATTGAGTTCTGTGAACTGTTGTGCCTTCTGGCTTCATCTTTTTTTTCCTCCTCTTATTCTCATTTGTTTATCTTCCATTGTATGTTTTATACACTGTCTCAAATATTTCTTTGGAGAAGGAGGATATACATATATAATATGAAATCTCATTTGTTCTTCATAGTCATCCTATTTTACCAATCTGTATTTGCATTCTAGCAGTAAAAAAAAAAAAAACTGGGCCAGCCCCAGTAGCCTAGTGATTAAGTTCAGCACGCTCCGCTTTGGTGGCCTGGGTTCAGTTCCTGGGCACGGACCTACACCACTCTGTTAGTAGCCATGCTGTGCTGGCAGCCCACATGCTAAAAAAAAATAGAGGAAGATTGGCATGGATGTTAGCTCAGCATGAATCTTCCTTAGCCAAAAGAAAAAATTGAACCTCAAAGATGTTGAAGGACTTACTCGGGGTCATACAAATATACAACATGTTTCCTGTCCTCCAGAGAAATGCTTCTTCTGGGCACCATGGGCACTGGTGTGGTGGACCTGGCCTACCTACTGAGGAGGGAAAGGGGCAACTTGAAGTGAAGGACTTATTTTGTAACCTTCTTCTAAACATGCCAACATTCTCAGACTGGAGCAGGGAAATATGTGAAGTTGGAAATGACCTCACCTTTCGTGAAGTCCAGCCACATTTTTTTTTATTTATTTTTTTGGTGAAGAAGATTGTTGCTGAGGTAATATCTATGCCAATCTTCCTCCATTTTATGTGGGGCAATGCCATAGTGTAGCTTGATGAGTGGAGCTAGGTCTATGCCTGGGATCCCAACCTGTGAACCCCAGGCTGCCGAAGCAGAATGCACGAGCCCAACCACTATGCCACTGGGCCAGCCCTTTAACCACCTCATTTTACTAAGGCAGTGAAGCGGTTTGCCCAGCAGTACCAGGCTGAACAATGGCAGAGGCAGAACTGGACTCCAGGAATCCTGGGTCTCCATTCATTAGTCTGTCTGCTACAATGTGAAGACCAATCCAGTATTAGGACTCTCTAGCTTTGTCCCTAAATTGTGCATCACCTAGGAAAAGGCTAGAAATTATTACCCATGCGCTCTTTCCAGAAAGCTTTTCTTATTTCCTTGACTGAGGAATGAGGGGAGGCAAGAATGCTGTCCCCTCCTATGGACTGTTCACGTTCTGTCCCAGCCAGAAGCCACACCTAGCGGAGACCTGTTGCCAGTTGCATTAGGTGCAGGAAAGACACATCTCCCAGTTACACTCAGAGACGCAATTTTTTCCGAAGATATATGGGAAAAATGAGGTAGCCCAGGTGTGGTCTTTCCAACCACGTGGTTACTCTGAGGCCTTGGGCTTCCAACATGGGGGTGGACAGCAGGCCCCATGGAGAACTGGAACAGTGGCCCACCTCATTCTGGCTGCACACTGAGCCTTATTGTTTTTCACCAGCATTTACACTGCACCAGAGAAAAGATCAAACACACCAAGGATAACTCGACAGGCAGGGTGGAGGGGCACTTGAGGCTGATGTGGCTGGGCCCCCTCCCTGGTCCCACCACTGAAGTGGGGACGTGGGGAAGGTTCATTCCAGGTAGAGAACCCCAAGGGACAGCTTTATGTAGACAGAACTGCCTGGGGCCATTTTCCTCAGAAGAGGCTGGAGTGCCACAGGCTTTCAATACTTCTGGGTACCAGCGAGGGTCACTGTGCTTGAGATGATCTGACATGCCCAGGACCTATTCAACTTACTGTCCATGCTCCTTTGAAAATGACCTTACAGCCTTCCCTCTCCACCCACACCCACACTCCTGGGGGATGACGTTCCTCTTGTGCACAGAGAAGGCTTCAAGCCCCTCTCAGAGGGCCACAATTCCCCTCTACTTCCACCCTTTCTTCCCTCCGTGCCTGCCTTCTGCTCCCCACCAATCTTCTAAAATGGTTTTCTCCACAGTCACCTTCTGGCTGCTAAATTCCCTAGGTTTATTTCAGTCCTCATCTGTCTTGACCTTTCCATAGCATTTGACCCTGCCTGTCACTCACTGAAATGCCACACACCAGCTTGTCCTCCCTCCTCTGGCCTCTCTGGCCTCTTCTCAGTCTCTTCCTGGCTTCCCTCCACCAGAAGGCCCTTCAGTGCTCCTTTCCCAGGGCTCCCTCTCCAACCCTGGGCTCCCTCCATGCAGACTCCTCACGGCTCTAGTGCTTTAAGTGTGATTTCCAGGAGTGTGTCTCCAGGGCGCATCCCCCTCCTTAACTTAGATCCTGCCTTCCCAACTCTTTCCTTGGAGATCCTGACACCTCAAACTCAGAATATGCCCAGGACTCTACCCAGAGTACAAGAGAAGTTGCCTCTGACCTCAGGATCCCAGAAACCTTCAGGTTTTTCTGCTTCTCAGGGCTCTACCAGGGAGTCAGGTCCGGAAGTTTTTCACTTCTCTGTCAGCTTCCCTTTTTCAATCCTGCTCTCAAGAATCTCTTTTCCTTTGAGTATGTGTGTCTGTATGTCAGGGTGGGATAGGTCCATCCTTCTCCATCCCTCAGCTTTCAAAACAACAAAGCGGGCAAGAGATTTGGAGATTGGTGCTGCTGGACCTGCCTCACCCTCCTTTTAATGCAGTGAGCGCAGAATGGGCTTCACTGTCCAAAGGAGGGAGCGGGGAGGCCAAAAAGGAGAAAGGAACTATCAGGGAAGAAATATCAGTTAATATTACAAAATTTTCTCCCACTATACCCACATTACAGTTTCAAGGGAAAAATTTTGAAGAGTCCACTGTAGTTACCTTCATTTCTAATGTGCAAGTTTAGGCCAGGGCACTTCATAAGCCATTGACCATCCTCCAGATTGGCTGTCCTTAGGTAGGGTGCCCACCGTGGTCCCTTCAGCTATAGCCAGAGGTGTGGAATCCCAGAAACCTATATGGCAATTTATGCAAAAGAAACGACCTAGAAACCTACCTGGAGGGACCACAGGGTGCAGCAGGCCTTACTCTGAAGACCCTTCCTATTAGCTACAAAGGAATCTTCACCCTCACTCTTGTCCTTTCCTCCTCCAGGACCCTGCACTCAGAAGGGAGGTTACCTAAAGGTAAGGTCAGTCCCTTTTGCAAAAGACCACTAGATACTATCCCTCTAAGAAACTTATTAGGATGAAATTTATAAATATACAGGGAGCTGCCCTAGGTGAAGCAGAGGTTGGCAGGGAGGCCAGCCCACACTCTTCCTGACTCAGCTCAGGTCTCATCAGGCTGTATCTGTTGGGAAGTGCCCTGCCAGCCAGGCAGCCTCTGAGTGTGAGGAGAGGCTGGGTGTGTTAGTCAGGGTTCTCCAGAGAACCAGAAGCGAGAGGAGATGTATGTAGATAGATGATAGATTGATAGACACATAGGATAGATAGATCCGATAATATAGGATCCTTATATATAAGGAATTGGCTCATACAATTATGGAGGCTGATAAGTCCCATGATCTGCCATCTGCAAGCTGGAGACCCAGGAAAGCTGGTGGCATAATTCAGTCTGAGTCCAAAGGCTTGAGAACCAGGGGAGCAAATGGTGTAAATCTCAGTCTGAGGGCAGAAGACCGGTGTCCCAGCTCATGCAGTCAGACGGAAAGGAATGAATTACCCCTTCCTCCACCTTTGGTTCCATTCAGGCCCTCAATGGACTGGATGACGCCTGCTCACCTTGGGGAAGGCCATCTGCTTTACCGAGTCCACCAGTTCAAATGCTAATCTCATCTGAAAACACTCTCACAGACACACCCAGAAATAATGTTTAGCTAAATATCTGGGCACCCTGTGACCGAGTCACCTGTCTAGCTTTCTCATAGGCCAGCTCTCTTCCACCTCTGGTATTCTTTCAGTCCATCTATCCAAAATCACATCCCAACCCCCAATTAATTAGCCAGGTTGTAAATGACTGATGGGTGCTTGATGGGGTAATCTGCTTGAGTTAGAAACTCTTCCTAACCGCACTTGGCCATTTATTGCATGACCCTGATGGTTAACTTTTCTGAGCCAGTTTCTGGTCTGCTCCCTCTCAGGAGTGACATGAAGATTAAATGAATGAAAACATAAGTAGCTTGTGCCTTTTCTGAGTGGGCTTACCAAGTTGTGAGATCTTTAGAACATGACTATAGTTGGATTTTTTTGTTTTGGGTGAGGAAGATTGGCCCTGAGCTAACATCTGTTGCCAATCTTCCTCTTTTTGCTTGAGGAAGATTGTCACTAAGCTAACATCTGTGCCAGTCTTCCTGTATTTTATGTGAGATGCCACCACAGCATGGCTTGATGAGCAGTGCTAGGTCCACACCTGGGATCCGAACCTGCAAACTCCAGGCAACCGAAGCAGAGCTCTCAAACTTAACCACCACACCACCGGGCCGCTGCGAACAGGACAACAGTTTATTTGATTCTTATATCAACCCTGTGAGACAGGCAGGCCCACACTTACCAACACCATTTATTTTACAGATGAGAAAACTGAGGCTCAGAGAAGTTAAAGGACTTTCCCGTCTGTCAGTTCTTCAGTGACAGAGCAGGAACCAGGTCTCTGGCCTGCCAACACAGGAATTCCCGTCTCCATCACCTTCCCTTTGGCCTTGAGGCAGCCAGATCCCACCCTTTTCTAGCTAGGGCATGTAGCCAGTAGAGGGCAGCCAGCCAGGAGTCCTATGACCCTTTCACTCTTCCTGTATGTGAGAATGATGGGCAAAGAGCAGCCCTGGTGCCACGGTGTTGCCGGGCACCTCCACAGCCACTGCCCTGCCCTGCACCCCAGGGGAGAGGTAGAGTGCTCAGGGGAAAAAGCAAGACTCTTCACTTCTCCCATCTCCCTCCCCCCACCAGGGTGCTCTGTGCTCACGCTTCAGTCTGTGAATGTGCTGCGCAAGTATATCTCCCTTCTGGACCTGCCCTTTTCTCTGCTTCATACCCGGGATATCCTCTTCGTGCTCACTAGCAAGGAAGTGGCACAGGCCAAGGTGAGGATTCTGAATTCCTGGACCCCCAATTCCAGATGTGTGCCCCAGACCCCCTGGCTCCTTAAAACCACCAACCAAAGCCCTTCCACAGTGAACAGTGCGGTTCACCTTCTGCCCGTGAGAGTTAGCCTGCAACCAGAACTTGGGAGTCACAGATTTTTCAAGAACTTTCACCTTTTTTTCTGGTTATAAAAATAATACATGCTAAAAAGAGAAAAAGTAAATACATGCTCGTTGTAGAAAAATCTGGAAATACATAAAAGCATCAAGAAGAAAATAAAAATCAAAATTACCATCAATCCCACCACTCAAAGGTAATCATTGTTAGTATATATATATAAAGCTATATCCTCTTATAAAGAGTATTTTACATATATGTATATTAAATGGGATCACACATGAATATATCCCATGCCTACTATTTAAAACCTGCCTTAACAACATTATGACCATTTTTCTCGTCTGTCATTGCATATTCAAATTGTAATGGCTGCCTATATTCCATTGTATGGATGGACCATAAAATATACCGCAAATCCCTTACTGTTGGACATTTTGATTTACCAGTTTTTTACTGTTATACATGGAGCAGTGCTCCCAGCCTGAGCCTCTGCAAAGAGCCCATCAGGTACACTACTGTTTGCCTACTGAGGAAGTTAGGCCCACTGAGCCCTCCTAGCAAAAGGCTCTTAGCTGTGGATGGGACAGGTGATTCTGAGAACCACTGAGTTAAGGAGAAGGCAGTTGAGGAGAATCGATCCAGTTCATCTCCAGGTGCAACCCCCAGTTGATTTAAGTCCATGATGGAGAGAAGGGCGGCAATGAGCTGCATAATGGACGTTTTTCTCCCAGCCTCTTTTCACAGACGAGGGAGGCCCTGGGGCTGGCTCTAAGCAGCAGGCCTGGGTCCCCTGTCCAGCAGAGTCGCTCTAGTGAGTCCCCTTCAGAGCAGAACTCCCAGCCGTCATGATGCTCCTGGGCCTTCAGCCAGCGAGCCCTCTGCCTGAGCCACTCTCACACCTGCGTTTCATTCTTTAGGTTTGTGCTGCTGTTGGTCTTAGTTTTGACTCATCCTTGTCTTTTTTGTATCCTCTTACATTTTTCTGTATCATTGCTATGTGTTTGGAACAGGTAGCATGAATTTACTGCCTCTTCTTGACCAGGTCAGAATACCTGAATTATGTTGAGAATAAGAAAATAAACAGTAAGTAGAATCACCATATGGCCCAGCAACCCCGTGTCTGGGTGTAGACCCAAAAGGACTGACAGCAGGGACTGGAAGGGATGTTTGCACAGCCATGTTTGCTGCAGCACTAGGCACAACAGCCAAGAGGCAGAAGCAGCCCAAGTGTCCTTGACAGATGAGTGGAGCAAGAAGATACGGTCTACACACACAATGGAATATTATTCAGCCTTAAAAAAGGAGCAAATCCTGTCACACGCTACAACATGGATGAACCTTGAGGACATTTTGCTGAGTGAAATAAGCCAGTCACAAGAGGACAAAAACTGTATGATTCTACTTATATGAGATATCTAGGGTAGTCAAGATCATAGAAACAGAAGATAGAATGGTGGTTGCCAAGGACTGGGGGAGGGGGTACTGGAGAGTTGTTCAATGAGTATACAGATTTATTTTTGCAAGATGAAAAAGTTCTAGAGAGCTTTTACACAACAATGTGAACATGGAGAAGACTATACAACTGTAGTCTTAAAAATGTATAAGATGGTAAATTTTGTATAATCTTTCTTCACCACAATTAAACATAAAAGATAAATAAAAAGTAATAACATTTTTGCTAGCAAAGGTCAAATGATAAAACCCATTGTTGGACCATTAAATGAAACAGGTGTGTCAACTGCTACACTCCTTCAGGGAAGCAACAGTAATAAATGTCAGAAGTCTTCTCAGACATTGGACTTACCTTTTGATATTCTTGATACATTAAGTAAAAGCAAACAAGTTACAGAACAATATATATAGTGTGATATATTTTTTTCACACATACACATGGAAAAGTCAAAAAACATGCAAAAATATGAATTTTGATTACCTCTGGGTGGTGAGATTTTAGGTGAGTTTAACTTTTTCTTTTAATTTTTAAAATTGTTTATAAAATAAGTTTTACTTGTATAATTCAATAAATTTATACTTTCAGTAATTTTTTTTATATTGAGGTAGCATTGGTTTATAACATTATATAAATTTCAGGTGTGAGGCATTATATTTCGAATTCTTTGTAGACTATATCATGTTCACCAGCCAAAGACTAATTACCATCTATCACCATACAAATGTGCTGAGCCAGTAATTTTTATTTCTAGAATTTTATCCTAAGGAAATGAATAAAGATGTGTCCAAGGATTTATGTACAAGAATGCTCATTAATATAATTTATAGTGGCCAAAAAAGGAACTAATATTTAGCAGGTGAATGATGTAGTACTGTATAACCAGTAAAATCATAGTTTTGAAAGACATGCAGTGAAAATGCTCCAAAAGGGGAGAGAAAGTAGAAACAATTTTGAAATTCTGTGGTATTCTCTTGGAAAATTTGAACAAAAATAGAAAAATAAAGTTTGTAAAAAAGCCAAAGTTGTGACATAAGTATATAATTATTCTAAGTGTCCATCTTATTGAATGGGTGCTGAAAAGTCACTGAAAGATTAGGGGATCTAAATAAACAGGGCACCTGGGCAGCATGATGTGGGAAACTCATATAACTTGGTAACTATTACAAGGAGACAAGTCAAGTGTGTTTGGACTACAAAGTTCCTCTCTTCTCTCAAAGTTTTTCTAAAATAAAGATTTTATTTTTACTATGTTTTATTAAAATTTTAGCACTGTTCTGAGTTCACACATCCATTTTGTCTCTGAAAATACTTTTTATTTTAAAAATTTAGTCATATTTCCTGTTGTATTGAAACAATGCTATATAATATGTTGCCAGAATATATCCTATCCTGATAATTTATCATTTAATACTTGTGTTTATTATAGGTGTATTTATATCTCCAAAGCCATGGGTGTTCAAACAAGGAATATAAAATGAGTTCTTCACATAAAGGTTTGCAATGATATTAGCTTAGAGAGGCAGTTTAATTATGGTACTTGGAGAAAAACAGGCAGAACAGTTGATATATGTTCTGTCTAGCTAGATCAGTTGCTATGATCTATTCTATTTAAAAACTGAACTACACCAGGTCTGAATAACAAGATGATAAACATTTTCCCCACTAAATGGCAAGGAGAACCCATGCCTTCTTCTAATAGTGATTGTATCTTCCCGGTTTTCCTAATTCAGGAGTCAGAGCATAGTAGTCTAGCTTGCTTCCCGTAAAACATCCCAGTATGCATTATGTATGTGAGATAATGGAGCAAAGTGATTAAGAATGTAGGCTCCAGAGTCAATCAGATGGTTTTGGGGTCAAATCTCAGCTTCACTACCTACTAGCTATTGGAGATTGATGAGTTTCTTCATCTATTAAAAAAAAACAATAATGGTAGTACTTAACTCACAGGGTTGTTAAAATCGGGATAATGTGAGACTGAGTGCTGTAGCTGCCATTAGCACCAGCTGCTGTCATCACAGCGGGGCAATCAGGAGTCGGGAGAGAGGAGGCAGTGAGTGGAGGCCAGGCCAGACGGGTTCACTGGTTCTAGGAGAAAGCCAGATCAGGCTACAGCCGGAGGTGCGTTAGTGGGAGGAAGGATTTAAGGTGAGGAAGGCAGAACTGAAAATAACAGAAACAGCTCCGGTGCCCGTGTTCCATAACTGGTCCTCTGATTCTTCTAGAGAGCCATGTCCTGCCACCGCAGCCAGCTCCTGTGGTTCCGCCGACTCTATGTGCTCTTCTCCCGCTACATGAGGATCAACTCACTGCACTTCCTCTGAAGCCCTGAAGAGTCTTCGAACCCAGGGAACAGAGGGAGAAAGAAGACGGGGCAGCTGGGGGCCTGGTCTGCAGCTGGCTCTCTCCCCGAGCCAGAGGAGAGCCCAGCTAGGGTGGCCTTCCAGAGCTCTGCTCATCTGCCCTAGTCAGCCTCTAATAAAAGGGAGGCCATGCAGGCCCATGGGCTGTCCAAACGTCAGCTTCTTCCTCTGGGAAAAAACCCACAACAACCAAAAACAAACAAACCCGAGGATAATAATAGCTAGCCTGCTAGCTTCTCAAGTTCTTGTGAAAAATGATTTACATAACGACACAATGGATGTCAAACACAGAGCCTGCTGTTATTCCAAGTGAAAGTAGAAGTGCTCTGACATCACTTCACAGATGCCACAATGCAGGATGTTTACACTGTTTCCAAAGCAGGCTCACTAACACAGACACACACACAAGAACAGTCTGTATTGAATGCGTCCAACCGTGATCCTTTGATTTATCTTTGTGGCCTGTGTAGACAATTTGAACCCAGGGACAACTTGCTTTATTTAATGTCACAGGCATTGACTGGAGCTCCCAAGGTCCCGACACTGTGCCCAGCATTTCCCTCAGAGACTATTATGCTGTGGGCCTCCCCGAAGGAGCTTACAACCAAATATCTCAGCTCTCAGGCTTTTGGGAGAAGCAGGAGGTAGGAAAAGAAATCTGGAACTTTCTTTCTCAACACTCAAGAACCTAATGTCTTAAAATTGTGCTACAAATAAAAGTGTTCTGAGAGGTCTGGCTTGGAAGCTACTCCCAGAGTCCAGCTAATGGTCCAGGGAAGTGGACCAAGGCAGGAAATCTCAGTGGTGAAGAGCACAGGCCCTGCAGACTGATGACCCTGGGTGTGAGGCCAGAATTACCTACAACGTAACCACAGGCTAGGTGTTTATCTTTCTCTGCCTCACTTCTTTCATCTGCAATATGAGGGGACAATAATGGTACCACCTTTGGAGGAGATGATGCAAGGAGCACAGGAAAGGGTCTGGCTCACAGTAAGTGCTGAAGAAAGGTGATGTTATGGGAGCTAAAGAATAAGAGGGTGCTGAGCAGAAAGAAGGACCAGCATTAAGTCAAAGTCCTGACACTGAGAAGATCTTGTGAGCATTGTCCAGTAAGTATTCTCTCTGCCTGTCCTGAATTGCTATCTCCATAGCAACAGGTAACAGACCTGCTTCTTGGGTCTCTCCACCCAAACTTGCTCCACTTTGCTGAGGGTCACCATTATCTTGAATGCCTCCTAGGGACCACATGAGACTGACAGAGCTATTAGGCCCTGAAGCTGTAATGGGAAATGCAAATTTGGTTATACTATCTGTCTACTTAAAATTTGTCAGTAGCTCCTAATAGCCTTCATATGAAAGTGTGACAAGAAATAAGCCACCAACACTCTGGTTGGAGTGTGGTGGGATAGGCTGACCCTGTCCTGCTGCTAGGAAGACAGACACTGACCCAGCTTTTCTGGACAGCAATGCTTAATACATATTAAGAGCTTAAAATACATATACTATGTGACCTAAGGAAATTTTTAAAAAATCAAAATTATATACACAGATATCATCACAACATTATTTATAATAGCAAAATTAGAAAAATCCAGTGATACAATATTTAGTAATGAGGAAAAATGTTCATGATATATTAAATTTTAAAAAGCAGGTTAGGAATGGTACAATCTCATTTTATTAAACATACATACACATAAATTATGTATGTCTGCATGTGTATAAATACACACAAAAGAATATAAATCAAAGGATATATATCCAAAAAGTAAATACTAATTAGTGAGGTCATCTTTCTACAGTGAACATTTATAATTTTAAAGGACTTTTTGTTGTTTATGAATAGTTTTGATGTGATATAATACTTTCAATACAATGTGAAGTTAAAAAAATTGTGTATAGCCAGTATAATCTCAATTATGTAAAGAAATGATTCATTAAAGAAAAGCTTGCTATTTATACACTGCTGGCAGACAAGTAATGGTACAACCTCTGGAGGGCAACTTGGCAGTTTCTAGTAAAGTCACATACCCTCTGATCCAGCATGTCCACTTCCAGTAACTCACATATAGATTTACTCCACGTGCCAAAAGAGGTGTGTAAGGGATAGACCTTGAAACACTTTATATTAGTAAAATACTGAACCAGTCCAAATTTCTATCCATTAAGGATTGGTTAAATAAATTGTGGGTACACCAGTAAAATATAATGCCATGAAACTCTCAAAAATAATAAGGCAATACACTGACTTGGAAAGGTCTCCAAGGTATATTGTTAAGTGAAAAAAAGCCAGATGTAAAACAGTGTTAGAGAATGCAACCATTTGTGATGGGAAAACCATATACGTCCACACATCCAAATGTGTGTAAACAAATAGGGTATCTCTGCTGACAGTGCTTGTCTCTGAAAAAGGAAATTGGGTGGGAGGAGGGGAATGGATACCTTTTGTCCCTTTTGAATTTTATACCATGTGTATATACTACCTATTCAAAATATTTTTAAATCTTAGAGGTGAGAAAGATGTGTATAATTACCAATATAGTAGCTTCAGGGTGGTGGGATTTGAGACTTATTTTCTGCTTCCTTTGTTTTCCTGTACATGCCACCTATTTTTTAAAAATAAATTAAATAAAAGTCCAAGAGGAAAGTTCAAAATAAACATTTTTATTTACCGGATGCCTAGTGCTTGATTCTGGTCCATGTCGCTGGAGGGCAAGCTCCCCTTACCTGCCTCTCCATCCCAGCACCCTCCTGGGGGCAGCACAGCAGCCCTGGGAGCACAGCTGGGTGCACCTGAGGCCGCAGACTCAGAACAGATCTGGGTTCTCCGCAGTGCCTGGAGAGAGCAAGGGACAGTGGCACAGGAAGGAAGGATGCCCCTCGAGGCTGGCATGGCTGCTGCTAAGCCCCTGTAGTAGTGCCTGTGTGTGAGTTACATGAGTTACATGTGGAATGCGGCCCTGAGGACACTTGACTTGGCAAGAAGAAAGCCTTTTTGTGCAAATTATCAGAAGGCAGCCCCTCCTCCAGGCAGACACACTCTCTCACCAGAGCACAAACAGCATGGCAAGGGAAAACACAGCTTGCCCTCTCTAGGCCCCGTAGCCATGCCCTTGTGTAATTAACAACCTGAAAAACTACATAGCAGCCCTGAAGCCTGGCGCAAAGATCAGAAGTTCATGGTTTCTTGAAGGAGCAGTCAGGAAAAAAAAAGAAAAGAAAACCACACACACACACAAGGTCTCAATTAACTAAGAATTCCCTGGGGAAGGGCTGTATCCACACCCAGAGTCCTAGGAGGCTAGCTGGTTGTGGAGGGGCTGCTGTTCCTACTTCCTGAGGTGTCAGAGACCTGAAAAAGGCCCTCACCATGGCTTCAGAGAGGGCTGCTGGTTTGCCAGTTCTAACCCCCAGCCCAAAGGAGCAGAAACTGCTGGGTCGCCCACCAGTTGCTGCTTTGCCACCGCTCAGGACCAAGAGAGACCAGACAGTACCAAAGGGGGAACCTTCCCCCACAAGTCTCAGAGGGAGCAGAATGCCACTCTCTGGGGTTGGCAGCCCTCACTGAAGGAGCAGTAAATGGAAGAGATGTCATCAAAAACCGTAACGAAAGCTGAGGCCCTGGCCCAGACTAAAAAGGATGTTTCTGAGCAGTGGCCACATTAGTAATCTGGAATATCAGGCAGAAGATACATCTCTGAACAAAGAAGAAAAAAAAGCGAGAAATGGTAATCATGGGGGAAAAGGAACTTGAAAAATACATCTAGAAGATCTAACGTGAATAATGGGCATTCTAGAAGGAGAAAACCTCACAGATGGGGGATAATAAAGAACTTCCATAATTTGAAAGAGACTTGAGCCAGCGCATCAGAAGGGCCCACCATATCCTAGCTGGCTTTGATTTTTTAAAAAGATACACAAGCATGCTGGCAAAATTCCTAAATTTCAAATGGGGGAAGGAGATAAGAGTATTGTAAACATCTCCTCTGGATTCGAGGGCAGGCTCAGAAGGTAACGATCCCAGTAGAGGCAACAAGTCGTAGACAAATACAGGGCTCGTCTCGATTGTCAGGACCGGAAAGGTAACCACCTGCAGCAAGGAAAGACGTAGCATCCAAATTAACTAAGGGGAGAACAGGAAATGAAGAGAACGTTAAAAGTCTGCAGAAGTAAGAAAAAAAGAAAAGAGGAAACAAAGTATAAAATGGAATAAATATAATAGAAATGATACGAAAAGCATAAAATCAAGTATCAGTTATTTCAAAAAATAATGGATGGGCTATCAAAACAGAGACTTAACAAATTGAGTTAAGAAAACAAAATCTAACGACATCTAAAGTGACAAAGAAAAAGTTAAAAATATGGATGACCCATATACTATCTACCAGGCAAAGGCAAGGACAAGGAAAGGAAGAGCATACCTCCTGGCATCAAAAGCATAAACCCTGTACAGTGGGGGAGGTTTTGTATGATAACAGGTTCACTCTGAGAAGAGAGGCACCAAATATCACAGCAGCCAGATACACGAAACAAACTCTCAGAAATTCAAGTTCTTTATAAAAAGTACAATGATAATGGAAGGCTTCAGCATTCTTTCAGAATTTTGACAAATCAAGTTGGCAAAAGCAAAGACACAGCATTTGAATAATATAAGAATCTTAAAGTCAACATTCACTCCTTATTGTGCTAGAACATTTACAAAAATCAATTATTTATCAGCCACTGGGAAATCTTTAATAAAGTCCCCAAAGTAGATGTTGCAGGCCACATTCTTTGATTATAATCAAATAACATTCAATAAAATTAAAAATGACAACAACAAAAAAACTACTAAGAAATCTCCAGATCAATGGCCCCCCGATCAAAGAGGAAATTTCAAATTATCAAGAAAGTAATAAAAATTACACTTTACATGAGACCTGTATTCAGGTAATTTATAGTCTTAAATACTTTTATTTAAAAAAAAAGATTAAAAATAAGTGAACTACATGATTCAATTTAAGAAAATCAATAATATAAACCAAGAGAAAGTAGGAAGAGGGATTTAATACAGATGAAAGATAAAAATAAATGAAACAAAAAATAGTGGAAAGGATAACAAGCATTCTTTGAAAAATCAAGTAAGCCAACACCTGGCAAGTCCAATTCAGAAAAAGAGAAAACAAAAATGCCATTATTGGGAACAGAATGGATATTATAGCCACAAAAATGGAAAAGACTAGAAAACTTATGAGATGATATGCAAGTCCATGACAACAAAACTGAAAATCTAAAGGAAATGGATGACTGCCTAGTAAATTTTGACTACTGCCAAACTCTACCAAAATGTCATAAATAGGGTTCAAACATTTCCATCACATAAAATGCAGGATTGTATCACTGCAAGATTAATGAAAACCAGTATTTTTTAATCTTCCAAGGACTTGGCATCAAGGTCATGCATCCAAGACCTGAAGGTGGTGCTGCCCCATCAGGGTTCCTAGGCAAGCAGCTGTTTTGCTTTCTTGGCCAAGTCTCGTAGGGAAGGAGGGAAACCTGCGCAGCAAGATGCTCAAGACCAACTGCAAGGCGGGGATGGGCATAAAGTTAGGCAGGGGTGGAAGGAAAGGGAGATGAGCCAGCTCTGTATAGGGGTTGGACCCCAGGACAGACTGAAGGATGGCTGTCTCCTTCCACTGAAAAGCTTCACACTGCTCCTTCTGTTGAATCCTTGCAATGCAAAAAATGTTCTCATTAGACTGAGCAAGTCCCAACCATGTGGTCACTCCAAATCCCCTGCCACCCCTACACCCCAACAGGAGCTTTGGTCCACCCACATGTAAGACTAAGGACTAGGCAGGGAACTGGTGCCAGTGACAACCAGATTATATCCAATGGCAGAGCACCTTATTAATGGGATTTTACATGACTAAAATTTACTTGAAAAGAAAAAGAGACACAGTAAACACATAAGAAATGAGAAAGACAATTCTAATACATTTTTAAAAGGTTCCTAGTGTAGATGATTTTACCACTATCTAAAGATAATTCCAATGTTATTTAGAGTATAAAATAGAAAAGTACTCCAATTCATAGACAGAGCAACAAAACATGATATAGCACAAAAAAGAAAATACTGAAAATTGTATTTGTGAATATAGACGGAAAAACGCAAAAGAAAACATTAGCAAATTGAATCCAGCAGTGCGGCAAAAGAATTACTAGTCGATTACCAAGCAGGGTATCATTCCAGGAATGCAAGAATAATTCCACAGTGGGAAACCCATCAACGTAATTCATTACATCAACAATTAAGAAGAAAAAGCATATCCTTTTATTTATAGGTGCTGAAAGATAAAATTCAGTCACTATTCCTAATAACAGTTTTAAGGAAAATAGGAGAAAAGGATACAACTTAAATATAATAAAGACTATTTACAAAAGTCTAGCAGTGTAAAACTAAGTGGACAAGGTAGGAATGCAAGCTATCATAATTATCCAGGTAATTCTGAAGGGTGAAGCTAATGAAGTAAGAGACAACAATAAAATAATTGGTCTAAGTATTGGAAGAGACAGCTATGTTTAGAAACCAAAAAGAAGTCAATAAAATCTCCTATAATAAACGAGGGAAGTTGGTAAGGCAGTTGGATAATAGATATCTTTACAAAAATCAATAGAATGTCTTTAACTGGCAATAATGTGACACAAATGAAAGTGGGAAAAAATCTCATTTTCTTTTTTTTTTTTTTTTGGAAGATTAGCCCTGAGCTAACATCTGTGCCCATCTTCCTCTACTTTTTATGTGGGACGCCTGCCACAGCATGACTTGATAAATAGTGCACAGGTCCACATCTGGGATATGAGCCAGTGAAGCCCCAGCTGCTGAAGCACAGCATGCGAACTTAACTGCTATGCCACAAGGTCAGCCCCAAAAAACCCCATTTTCATCAACATCAAGAACTATAAAATACCTAGCAGTAAGTTTAACACAGAAGACATAAGATCTGGCTGGGGTCAGCATCATGGCAGAGTGAGCTGTTCCCTTAGTCTCTCCCCTCTA
Organism: Equus quagga; assembly: GCF_021613505.1. Taxonomy (NCBI): domain Eukaryota; kingdom Metazoa; phylum Chordata; class Mammalia; order Perissodactyla; family Equidae; genus Equus; species Equus quagga. The sequence continues at coordinate 59,053,709 of NC_060277.1, forward strand.
AGATACAATGAAAAGGACGTTCATTAACCAACAGAAGATATCCACACAGCACAACAGGACGTCTGAGAGATCCATGCAGACATAGGGCTGAAGGTGGGGCCACTGGATTCCTGGAAAGCAGTGAAAGGAGGTAAGTGGATCTCCTCTGCCTCCTCAGTGGCAGCAATCTAGAGCCTGGGAGCTCACACAGTGGCCAGCATGCAACTCTGAGAGGAGATGGGGGAAGAGGCAGCCTTCCCTGGGAACACTTTCACTCTCAGAGTTGCTTCCCAGCCCATGGGAACACCCTACACCAAGGTGGTTCAGGCGCCACGTGGGTGCCCCCACCAAGTCAAGCAGCCCAGGCAGGCCACCAGTGAGTGCAGAGCATTCAGCATTACATGTGCAAAAAAAGAGCTTGCCTCTTCCCCGCAACCCAGCACACCAGCTTGGCTGGTCAACTAGGGCAGCAAATCTGCACCAGAGAACCTGCGCCTGTGTGTGTGAAACAGCAGCAGCCAGCGGGCAAACACAGACAGCCCTACTGGTACAACTTCCAACAGATGCGGCAGGTTCAGAAAACATACCTCCTGCCAGTGGTGGTAGGTGGAATCTGCAACCAGATACAACCCCTATGCACCGGTAAGGGTCCACTCCATCAAACACCATGAAGAAATACATTAACACTCCAGAGCATAAGGAGAATGACAAGTGTCAAGAAACCAATCCTGCAGTCACAGAAATCTACAATCTACAAAATTAATGAGCAGAAGGAATTCTTCACAAAAGAGATCTAAACTCTAATAAAAAAACAAATGCTGGAGATGAAGAACACAATGAATGAGATAAAAAAAGAATCAAGGATCCTTAAAAAACAGAGCTGACATTATGGAGGACAGAATTAGTAATGTAGAGGACAGAAAAACAGAAATGTTTCAGGTGGAGGAAGTGAGAGAACAAAGGCCAAAAAGAAATGAAAAAATATCGACTCAATTAGGAAATGCAACATAAGGGTTATAGGTGTTCAAGAGGGATAAGAGAAGGGGAAAGGAGTAGAGAGTTTGTTCAAAGAAACAATAGTTGAGAACTTCCCAAACCTGGGGAAAGAATGGAATTATGAGTAAATGAAGCCAATAGAACTCCTAATTACATCAATGCAAAAAGACTCTCTCCAAGACGTATATTAGTAAAACTGACAAAAGTAAATGACAAAGAAAAACTATTAAGGGCAGCAAGGCATAAGAAAATAACCTACAAAGGAACCCCTATCAGGCTTTCAGCAGATTTCTCAGCAGAAACCTTACAGCCTAGGAGAGAGTGGAATGATATATTTGAAATACTGAAAGACAAAAACTTTCAGCCACAAATACTCTATCCAGTGAAACTATCCTTCAGATACAATGCAGAAATAAGAACTTTCCCAGATAAACAAAAGCTGAAAGACTTCATCAGCACAAGACACCTGTTATAAGAAATGATCAAGAAGGCTCTCATAACTGAAACAAAAAGGAAAAGGTTTACAAAGCCTTGAGCAAAGAGATAAAAAGACAGAAAAAATCAGAAAATTACAGGTCTCTATCAGAAGAGGTTAGCAAACAATTATAACATTAAACATAAAAGGAAGAAAAGCATCAAAAATAACTATAAACACTTCACTTTAATCACAAACTCACAGCACAAAATGGAATAAGTTGGGACAACAGTAACTTAGACAAGGAAGAGGAAAAGGATGGAACCTGCTTAGGATAAGAAGATAAGAGGTTACCAGATAAAGGACTATCTCATCTATGAGATTTTTTATACAAACCTCCAGGTAGCCACTAAACAAAAAAATCAGAACAGAGACACAAATGATAAATGAGAGATGACTAAGAAAACCATAAAAGAAACTCACCAAACTGACATGGCTGTCAGAAATACACAGGATGAGAAACAAGGGAAATATAGAACAACCAGAAAACAGGAGATAAAAAGGCAGGATTAAGTCTTCATATATCAATAATCACTTTAAATGTAAATGGATTGAATTCTCCAATCAAAAGACAAGAGTGGCTAGAAGGATTAAAAAACAAGACCGTGCTCACTTCAGCAGCACACATACTAAGATTGGAACAATACAGGGAAGATTAGCATGGTCCCTCCACAAGGATGACATGCAAATTTGTGAAGCATTCCATATTTTTTAACACAACCAGAGGCACTCACAACTAGAATAAACAACTGTATACTTGGGGGGGGGGGGGTGGGGAAGAAGAATTTAAAAAAGAGAGAGACGATTAGCAACAGATGTTAGCTCAGGTCCCAATCTTTAAAAAAAATAAGAGCCAATAATATGCTGCCTCCAGGAAATATATCTTAGCTCTAAAGACAAAAACAGGGTCAGAGTAAAGGGATGGAAGATGATACTCTATGCAAATAGCAAACAAAAGAGAGCAGGTGTCGCCACACTTATATCACACAACGCAGACTTCAAGATACAAAAGGCAGTGAGAGACAAAGAGGAGCAGTATATAATGATAAAAGGGACATTTCACCAAGAGGACATACACTTATGAATCTATATGCACCAAACACAAGAGCACCAAAGTATATAAAGTAACTACGAACAGACCTAAAGGGAGAAATTAACAGCAACACAATAATAGTAGGGGACTTCAACACCCCACTTACATCAATGGACAGATCATCCAGACAGAAAGTCAACAAGGAAATAGTGGAATTAAATGAAAAACTAAACCAGATGGACTTAGTAGATATATACATAGAACATTCCATCCAAAAACAGCAGAACACACATTCTTCTCAAGTGCACATGGAACATTCTCATATACTGGAAAACAAGGCAATACACAATAAATTTAAGAAGATTAAAAGTATGTCAAGCATCTTTTCCAACCATAATGTTATGAAACTAGAAATTAACTACAAGAAAAAAGCTGGGAAAGTCACAAATATGTGGAGCCTAAACAACATCCCACTGAACAACCAATGGATCAATGAAGAAATCAAAGGAGAAATCAAAAAATGTCTGAATACAATGAAAATGAAAGTACCAACTCTTATGGGATGCAGCAAAAGCAGTCCTAGGAGGGAAATCCATAGCAATACAGGCCCACCTCAACAAACAAGAAAAATCTCAAACAAGTAATCTTAAACTACACCCAACCGAAACAGAAAAAGAAGAACAAACAAAGTCCAAAGTCAGGAGAAGGAGGGAAATAATAAAAATTAGAGGGGCCAGCCTGGTGGCGCAGCAGTTAAGTGTGCACATTCCACTTCAGCAGCCCGGGGTTCACTGGTTCGGATCCCAGGTGCAGACATGGCACCATTTCGCACGCCATGCTGTGGTAGGTGTCCCACATATAAAGTAGAGGAAGATGGGCATGGATGTTAGCTCAGGGCCAGTCTTCCTCAGCAAAAAGAGGAGGATTGGCAGTAGTTAGCTCAGGGCTAATCTTCCTCAAAAAAATAAATAAATAAAATTAAAAAAAATAAAAATTAGAGCAGACATAAATGAAATAGAAATAAAAAAAAAACAGTAGAAAGGATCAATGAAATTAAGAGCTGGTTCTTTGAGAAGATAAACAAAACTGACAAACCCTTACCAAGGCTCACTAAGAAAAAAAGAGAAAATGTTCAAATAAATAAAATTACAAATGAAAGGAGAAATTACAACAGATACCACAGAAATACAAAGGATTGTAAGAGAATACTATGAAAAACTATATGCCAACAAATTGGATAGCCTAGAAGAAATGGATACATTCTTAGACTCATACAACCTACCAAAACAGAATCAAGAAGAAATAAAGAATCTGAATAGACCAACCACAAGAGATTGAAACAGTAATCAAAAACCTCACAAAAAATAAAAGTCCAGGAGATGGCTTCTCTGGAGAATTCTACTCAAATTCAAATTGATTCAAATTCTACCTGTCCTTCTCAAACTATTCCAAAAAATTGAAGCAGACAGAATGCTTCCTAACTCATTCTCTGAGGCCAAAATCACCCTAATCCCAAAGCCAGACAAGGACAACACAAAGAAGGAAAATTACAGGCCAATATTGCTGATGAACATAGATATAAAAATCCTCAACAAAATATTGGCAAACCGAATAGAGCAATACATCAAAAAGATCACACACTGTGCTCGCTTCGGCAGCACGTATACTAAAATTGGAACGATATAGAGAAGATTAGCATGGCCCCTGCGCAAGGATGACACACAAATTCATGAAGCATTCCATATTTTCAATATAGGCAGTACACTCTTTGACATCAGTTTCAAAAGAATCTTTTCGGACACTATAACTCCTCAGTTGAGGGAAACAATAGAAAGAATAAACAAATGGGACTTCATCAGACTAAAGAGCTTCTTCAAGGCAAGGGAAAACAGGATTGAAACAAAAAAACAGCTCACAAATTGGGAAAAAATATTTACAAGCCACTTATCTGACAAAGGGTTAATCTCCATAATATACGAAGAACTCACACGGCTTAACAACAAAAAAACAAACAACCCGATCAAAAAATGGGCAGAGGACATGAACAGACATTTCTCAAAAGAAGATATGAATATGGCCAATAGACACATGAAAAGATGTTCATCATCGCTAATCATCAGGGAAATGCAAATCAAAACTACACTAAGATATCACCTTACACCCGTTAGATTGGCAAAAACATCCAAAACCAAGAGCGACAAATGTTGGAGAGGTTGTGGAGAAAAAGGAACCCTCATACACTGTTGGTGGGAATGCAAACTGGTGCAGCCACTATGGAAAACAGTATGGAGATTTCTCAAAAAGTTAAAAATAGAAATACCCTATGACCCAGCCATCCCACTACTGGGTATCTATCCTAAGAACCTGAAATCAGAAATCCCAAGAGTCCCTTGCACCCCTATGTTCATCGCAGCATTATTTACAATAGCCAAGACGTGGAACCAACCTACATGCCCAGAAACTGATGATTGGATAAAGAAGATATGGTATATATACACAATGGAATAATACTCAGCCATAAAAAAAGACAAAATTGGCCCATTCGCAGCAACGTGGATGGACCTCGAGGGTATTATGTTAAGTGAAATAAGCCAGTCAGAGAAAGACGAACTCTATATGACTCCACTCATAGGTGGAAGTTAACATATTGACAAGGAGATCTGATCGGTGGTTACCAGGGAAAAGGGGGGGTGGGGGGAGGGCACAAAGGGGGAAGAGGTGTACCCACAACATGACTAACAATAATGTACAACTGAAATCTCACAAGGTTGTAATCTATCATAACATTAATAAAAAAAAAAAAAATCACACACCATGTAAAGGGGGATTTATTCCAGGGATGCAGGGATGGTTCAACATCCACAAATCAATCAATGTGATATACCACATTAACAAAATGAGGAATAAAGATCACATGATCATCTCAATATTAGATGCAGAGAAAGCATTTGACAAGAGCTAATATCCATTTATGACCAAAAAAAACCTCAATAAAATGGGTATAGAAGGAAAATAGCTCAGCATAATAAAGGCCATATATGACAAACCCACAGCCAACATCTTACTCAATGGGGAAAAACTGAAAGCCATCCTTCGGAGAACAGGAATAAGACAAGGGTGCCCACTACCACCACTCTTATTCAACATGGTACTGGAGGTTTTGGCCAGGGCAATTAGGCAAGAAAAAGAAATAAAAGGTATCCAAATTGGCAAAGAAGAAGTGAAACTGTCACTGTTTGCGGACAACATGATGCTATATATAGAAAACCCTAAAGAATCCATAAGAAAACTATTAGAAATAATCAACAACTACAGCAAATTTGCAGGGAACAAAGTCAACTTAGAAAAATCAGTTGCATTTCTATACTCTAATAACAAACTAATAGAAAGAGAGCTCAAGAATACAATCCCACTTGCAATTGCAACAAAAATAATAAAATATCCAGGAATAAATTTAACCAAGGAGGTGAAAGCCCTATACAATGAAAACTCTAAGACATTATTGAAAGAAATCGAAGAAGACATAAAGAAATGAAAAGATATTCCATGCTCATGGATTGGAAGAACAAACAGTTAAAATGTCCATACTACTTAAAGCAATCTACAGATTCAATGCAATCCCAATCAGAATTCCAATGACATTCTTCAAGGAAATAGAACAAAGACTCCTAAAATTTATGTAGAACAAGAAAAGACTCTGAATAGCCAAAGCAATCCTGAGAAAAAAAGAAAAAAGCTGGAGGCATCACAATCCCTGACTTCAAAATATACTACAAAGCTACAGGAATCAAAACAGCATGGTACTGGTACAAAAACAGACACACAGATCAATGGAACAGAACTGAAAGCCCAAAAGTAAAACTGCACATTTACAGACAGATAATCTTCAACAACGGAGCTAAGAACATACAATGGAGAAAGGAAAGTCTCTCCAATAAATGGTGTTGGGAAAACTGGACAGCCACATGCAAAAGAATGAAAGTACACCATTATCTTTAACCATACTGAAAAATTAATTCAAAATGGATTAAAGACTTGAAGGTAAGACGTGAAACCATAAAACCCTGTTAGAAAATACAGGCAGTACACTCTTTGACATCGATCTTAGAAGGATATTTACGAATACCATGTGTATTTGGACAAAGGAAACAAAAGAAAAAATAAATAAATGTGACTTCATCAGACTAAAGGGCTTCTGCAAGGCAAAGGAAACCAGGAACAAAACGAAAAGACAACCCACCACTAGGAGAAAATATTTGCAAATCATATATCTGACAAGGGGTTAATCTCCATATATAAAGAACTCATGCAACTCAACAACAAAAAAAACAGCCCAATCAAAAAATGGGTAGAGGATACGAACAGACATTTTTCCAGAGAAGATATACAGATGGCCAACAGGCACATGAAAAGATGTTCAACGTCACTAATCATTAGGGAAATGCAAATCAAAACTACAATGAGATGTCACCCTGCACCTGTTAGAATGGTTATAATTACCAAGACAAAAAACAACAAACGTGGGGCTGGCCCAGTGGTGCAGCGGTTAAGTGTACACGGTCCGCTTTGGCAGCCTGGGGTTCATGGGTTTGGATCCCAGGTGCGGACATGGCACTGCTTGTCACGCCATGCTGTGGTAGGTGTCCCACATATAAAGTAGATGAAGATGGGCATGGATATTGGCTTGGGGCCGGTCTTCCTCAGCAAAGGGAGGAAGATTGGCAGCAGTTAGCTCAGGGCTAATCTTAAAAAAAAACCAAAAAAAAACAACAAATGTTGGAGAGGATGTGGAGAAAAGGGAACCCTCATACACTGCTGGTGAGAATGCAAACTGGTGAAGCCACTGCAGAAAACAGTATGGAGATTTATCAAAAAATTAAAAATAGAAATACCATATGACCCAGCTATCCCACTACAGGTATCTATCCAAAGAACTTGAAATCAATGATTCAAAGAGACTTAGGCACCCCTATGTTCACTGCAGCATTATTCACTATAGCCAAGACGAAGAAGCAACCCAAGTGCCCACTGACTGACAAATGGATAAAGAAGATATGGTGTATATATATATATATATATATATATATACACAATGGAATACTACTCAGCCATAAAAAAGACAAATTGTCCCATTTGCAACAACATGGATGGACCTTGAGGGTATTATGTTAAGTGAAATAAGCCAGACAGGGAAAGACAAACACCACATGATTTTACTCATATGTGGAAGATAAACAAACACATGGACAAAGAGCAGATTAGTGGTTACCAGATGGAAAGAGGGTTGAGGGGTGGGCAAAAAGGGTAAAGGGTGATAGATAAAAATTAGCCTATTGGTGGTGAGCATGATGCAGTCTATATAGAAACTGATAAATAATAATGCACACTTGAAATTTCACAATTAAGCCATTATGACCTAAATAAAATAATTAAAAAAGATATAAAATCTATCTAAATTTTACAATCACTATTAAAATTCCCACCATCTTCTTTGTAGAAACTGACAAGCTGATCATAAAATTCATGTGGAATTAATTGCAAGAAACTCAGAAGCCAAAACAATCTTAAAAAAGAACAAAGTTGGAAGACTCACACATCCTGATTTCAAAAATTACCGCAAAGACCTAAATTGTGAGAGCTAAAACTATATTACTCTTAGATGGAAACACAGATGTAAATCTTTGTTACTTTGGATTAGGCAATGGTTTCTTTAATATGACACCAAAAGCACAAGCAACAAAAGAAAAAATAGAAGCCTTTGTGCATCAAAGGACACTATCCAGAAAGTGAAAGGGGAGAGCCAGCCCTGATGGCCTCATGGTTAAATTTCGGCACACTCCACTTCATTGGCCTGGATTCGGATCCTGGGTGCTGAACCACACCTCTTAGCTGTCAGTAGCCATGCTGTGGCCATGGCTCACATAGAGGAACTAGAAGGATGTACACTAGAATATACAACGAGGTAGTGGGGCATTGGGGAGGATGAAAAAATAGAGAGAAAGATTGGCAACAGATGCCAGCTCAGGGTGAACCTTTCCAAGCAAGAATAAATAAATAAATAAGTGAAAGGGGGAAAAGTATTTGCAAATCATATATCCAATAAGGGTCTAGTATGCAGAATATATAAAGAATTCTTACGCTCAACAGCAAAAAGACGGCTTAATTAAAAGATAGGCAAAAGACTTGAACACACATTTCTCCAAGAAGATAATGCAAATGGCCAACAAGCAGAAGAACATCAGTGGTCAATACGGAAATGCAAATGAAAGCAACAATGAGATACTACTTCACAGCGATTACGATGGCTACAACTCAAGCAAACAGACACAGAAAACAAGTGTCAGTGAGCATACGAAGAAATTGGAACCCTCATACATCACTGGTGGGACTGTCAAAGTGTGCGGCTGTGTGGGAAACGTGTCACTGTTCCTCAGTAATCTAAAGATTGACCATATGACCCAGCAATTCCACTCCCAGGTACATACCCAAGAGAACTAAAGATATGTCCACACAGAAACTGGTGAACAAGTGTACTCAGCAGCATTATTCATAACAGCCAGAAAGTGGAAACATCCCAATGTCCATCAACTTATGAAAAGATAAATAAAATATGGCATTTTGCTTATTATTCAGCCATAAAAAGAAATGAAGTCCTGACACATGCTACAAAGAGGATGAACTTTGAAAACATTATGCTAAGTGAAATAAGCCAAGGCACAAAAGGCCACATATTGTAAGATTGCATTTATATGAAATGCCCAGAATAGGCAAATCCATAGAGACAGAAAGTAGGTTAGTGGTTTCTAGGGGTTGGGGGTTGGGGCAAAGCAAGTGAGTGCTAATGAATGTGGGGCTTCTTTTTGGAGTGATGCAAATGTTCTGGAATTGATAGTGCTGAAGCTTGGACGACCTTACAAATATACTAAAAACCACCAAATTCTATGAGTTAAAAGGGTGAATTTTATGGTGTGTGAATTATATCTCAATTCAAGAAATAGTGTGAAAATAAGATTACATTAAAATGCCCTAGGTTGACAATAAAGATACACACACAATAAACTCAAAATCACTCCCTGAACCTGGTGGTACCCATGTGACCTGCGAGCGTAGTAAAAACAAAGTCAGTACCATAGAGTACAAATATTATTTGTATTTTAACCCAGTTTTAGTACTCATTGTTTTTCTTTTAAATATACAATTTTTAAAAGTTAAAAAAAATTTAATGCAGGATATAAGACCTGCATAAATAGAGAGCTGTACCACATTCCTTGACAGACAGATTTAATACAAAAATCCTTACAAAGTTAGTAAATTGAATATCAAATACATAGAGTATATACAAGTTCCAGTTTATAAACTTATATATTTACATGTTATATTTATGTATATTAATTCCTATTCTTACAAAGTAAATATGTAGTTGCATTCAGAATCTCGATGGCTTATATTTGGACCTGGATAAAATTATTTTAAAAATGTATTAGAAAAGGAAATGTCCAAGAATAGCCAAAATATAAATATTAAAAACGATAGAGAGGGCTGGCCCCGTGGCCGAGTGGTTGAGTTCGCGCGCTCCGCTGCAGGCGGCCCAGTGTTTCGTTGGTTCGAATCCTGGGCGCGGACATGGCACTGCTCATCAAACCACGCTGAGGCAGCATCCCACATGCCACAACTAGATGGACCCACAACGAAGAATATACAACTATGTAACGGGGGTCTTTGGGGAGAAAAAGGAAAAAAAAAAATAAAACCTCTAAAAAAAAAAAAACGATAGAGACCCGAGCCCTGCCTTTCCATGTTATAACATAAAGCCACTGCAATCGGAACAGTAAGATAAAGGCACAGAAGTAAAAAGATGTTGAACAGAAAAGAAAATCCATAAACAGATCCAAAATATATGAGAACTACTATACAATAAAGATGGCATTTTAATTCAGTGGAGAAATCTTTTAATAAACCGTTTCAGGACGGGTGGTCAGGCATTTGGAAGAAAACAAAGACTTCCCACCTTATACCAAATACAAAAATATATTCTAGATGAATTTTAGATTTACATGTAAAAATCAAAACAATTAAAATACCATTGAAGAAATTTGGGAGACTAAATGCATAGAAACCTTGGAGTGGGGCAGACCTTCCCAAGCCAGCCAGGCTGAAATCTCTAAGCTGTAAAGGAAAAGATAAATATTTCACAAAAAAATTATTGTAACATGTATTACAGATGTGTTAATATCCCTGTTACATAAAAATTGATGGGCTGGTGTTGTGGCCGATGGTTAAGTTCAGCGCGCTCCGCTTCGGAGGCCCGGGTTCAGATCCCAGGCACAGACCTACACTCAGTGGTGGCCATGCTGTGGGCCCACATACAAAATAGAGGAAGATTAGCACAGAGGTCAGCTCAGGGTGAATCTTTTTCAGCAAACAGAAAAAAGAGTCCACAAAAAAAAATGATTCGAAAACATCCCCCCAAAAGCGGATTAAGGATGAAAAATTCACAAAAGAGGAAGTCCAAACGGCCAATAAACAGGAAAAACTATTCCACTTAGTAGCCAGGGCATGGACGTTAAAGCAAACTGAAAATATGTTTTTCACTGAAGGTGGTGATTGGACTTAGAGCGAGAGAGGTTTTCAGAGGCCCTCAGAATGAAGGAAAACGAAGACTGCAGAGAACACGAATATGTATTTCTCACACACACACACACGCAAACACAAAAATGTGAAAAGACAAATCACACTACGAATTAAAGAAACACAAATTCAAAGAAAACACCACGTTCACTTACGTACTTTGCAAAGATTTGTATAAATAATAATTCCCAGTGTTCTGTCGGTGAGGGGATGGACATATATACTGCTGGAGGAAACCTAAGATGGTAGGAAATTCTGGAAATCAGTGTGTCAAGAATCTTTAAAATGCACATATCCCTTGACCCTGCAAACCCACGAGTGTGCACCTACCCTCAGGAAACAGAAACAATCACAAGAATGCAGATATTTTGCATTTTTGCAGAATGTTTGATGAGTAGCACTGATCTGAGGGAAAACAGAGAGAATCAACAGCCCAGAGCTATCATCTCCTGACTTTGATTTTTCAATAATATATATGTTCTAAGTGCTAACATATGCATTATAAAACATACACAAACAAAGCTTAAAAGGATAAAATACAAATTCAAACATTTTCTTCCCACCTATCAATGGATCATCTTGAGGAGTTCCTGAATGATGCACACCTTACCCTGGAGACCAGTAGGCTCGTCTCGCTCCGTGGTGAAAAACTGATAAAAGAAAAAGATACGAAGGAGGCCAGGGGCTGCCCCGTGGCCAAGTGGTTAAGTTCACGTGCTCTGCTGTGGCAGCCCAGGGTTTTGCAGGTTCGAATCCTGGGCTTGGACATGGCACCGCTCATCAGGCCATGCTGAGGTGGCATCCCACATGCCACAACTAGAAGAATCCGCAACTAAAAATACACAACTATGTACCAGGGAGCTTTGGGGAGGAAAAGGAAAAAAAATAAAATCTTTAAAAAAACCCAGCCACCCAAAGACAGAGCGGGGCTCAGCTTTCAGTTTGCAGGTTAAGGTGTAATTCCCTGGTTTGCAAGCCTTTAAATAAGGCCTCACTTTTCTTTGAAACTTATCTTCGCCTCCTAAAGCTGCTCATTTCAGCTAAGATTTCTGGTGACGAGGTTGGGGTGTGATGCGGCCGCCTGACCTCCTCCTGGGCGTCGACTGGACACAGCACGCCGGCACAGCTGGGAGCCCGCTGACTGCTCCTCCGCATCTCCAACCGCCTCAGGAGGATGATCAGGGTAAGGCTCCCCCACATCCCTGATCTCACACGCTTTGGGAGAGGTCTAGAGGCTCTTTAAGGGGGGGTTCCCTCAATTTCTAACGCGGGGAATACCTGCTAAGGTCCAGCAGCAGCTGTTTACAGGGAGGTTTCTCCAACACAAGGAGGTTTCTCCATTCAGGATGGGCCGCGTTTGCTCTAGAAAAACAGCAAATGGCCAGTCACCTGCCACCACTCCTGTGGCCTTTATGGACAAAAATTATGGACCAAATATGTGCAAGTTCCTTGTCACCTGGGTCGAAATTACTAGAGATGATCTAAAATTGCTTGGCCACAATGGGCCCTTTGATATTCCCAAATTGGTTTATTTGTGTGCTCGACTGGAAAAAGGGGGATACCACACCTCTCAAAAATAGGAAGCCTATTTTAATTGGTACCTAGAGGCTACCAAAAAAGGGGAAATGGAGACTCATTGCTTCTCTGAGAGAGCAGCATTCTAAAGTAGAGGAGAGACAAGCAATTAGAAGCTTCAAACTCCGGTGATGACCGGGCAGAATCAAAGAAATCTGAAGACCCGCCCATTTCTCCTCCTTCCCATCTCTTCTCCCCTCTTCCCTACCACCACCTCCTCGCCCCCTCTACGCCGATCTGTCGGAGCTCCCCTGCTTCAACTCCCCCAACGTTCCTGATCTAAAATTAAACAAGTGAAAATGGGTAAACTTTTGAGATAATTTAAAATTATAATGGCCATTCTAGGGAGCCTGTTTCAGATTAAGTCCACTTTAAGGGTCACCCTTAAAAGAGAGGATTCAAAACCTCTCAGAAGCAATGGAATGCATTCTTTGGGTAATATGCAGAAGCTTCTAAAAGACAAAACAACTTCGAAACAGCTCTAAAAAGGATCCTTACAGCAAAAAGAAAAGAATTTCTAGTGAAAATCTTTGGCCACCTGAGCAGGTCCGTCTGCCAGGGAGCAATTTGATTCCAACTGTTCTTTCAAGTTTTGTGCCTGAAACACGGCTAAAATTTTCAAGATCTCCGTTTGTGTCTATCTGTATGTATATGCTTATGTATGGAAGTCTCTGTATGTATTTGTCTACCTCTGGATGGTAAAATTTCTAAAGGAGCTCTATTTAATTGGCTTGAAGTAAGTGCTTATATAAATTATTTCTAAATGTTATTAAAACTAGCCTGGATGCCTTTCAAGCTAACATGATATAAAAATGATCTTTGGAATTAAAAGCTTAAGTTTGCTGATTTAATAAAAACAGGGATGGGGCCAGCCCCATGGCGTAGTGGTTAAGTTCAGCGTGCTCTACTTCAGCAGCCTGGGTTCACGGGTTTAGACCCTAGACACAGACCTACACCACTTATCAGACATGCTGTGGTAGCAACTCATATATAAAATGGAGGAAGATTGGCATGGATCTCAGCTCAGGGTTAATCTTCCTTAGCAAAAAAAAAGAAAAAGGAAGAAAAACAGAAAGAGGTATGTCTTCAAAATTATCAATATTAAATATAACGGAAACATACAACTTTTTGCACCTGGGTTTACTGGTCAGATGGGCTCACGCTGTTTCTGTTGTGAAATCTGTCAAGCAGGGAAAATGACTTGGGATGATGGTTAACTATTTAATGTCTGATCCAAACATAACTGTTATAAAAAAATGTTTAAATACATGTATATAAGATAAAAGCTTACACTAAGTTAAACTAAATAATGGATATTCATTAAATATCTAAATCATTTCTGGTTAGGATGGTATACTGAGACACTGATTGCTAAACATTAAGTTTGTCTAGTTTTGGCTTTCTAATTTTTTATTTTTACAAAGACAAACAATATTTGGTCTACCAATAGACATATTTTGTGCCGCAATGAAAAGTTTTCTCTAAAGAGAAATATGCTTCTAGAAATTATAAAATGTGTTTATGGGTTTGCTAATCTACTACAGGATGCTAATATATGATAGACAGTTCACAACTGCCTGCTTCCTAGTTTTCACTAGAAAACAGATTACAAATAGTTAAAAAAAAAAAAAAAGAGAGAGAGAGAGAGTTGGAAAGAGAGCTGAAAATACCAAAGGAATCAAAGAGAAAATGTCAGAACACTTTGACACTAGTTGGTAAATCAACTCTATGCAAACTGGCTGCACTGATGCTGAGAGAACACAGCCAAAGTAGCAGGCGCCTCTTTGAAAGATAAGAAACAACGGAACTCTCCTGGGAGCTTTCTCCTACTATGGAAGGATTTACTGTAACTTCTTATTTTTCAAACTATGGTCACAGACCATTGAAAAATTATCAACACATTTAAATTAAAAAATACAGGTCAGTTTATTAAATTTTTATTTGTTTACTTATAATGATTTTGTATATATATAGGTATATGCTGGACCATAATATACAGCATATTTCTTGCTATGGAATGATCCAAGGTGTTTAAAGGCCACTGCTCTTATACCACAGTAAACTGAGCAACAGAAGGGTGTGTGCAGCCAGATGGAGAAACCAGTACAAGAACAACCACCCTTTCTGTTCTGTACACACAAGGATAACTCCTCAAGACCAGGCTGTAATCACTTTCTGATAGGCTCAAGCTCTGTTGCCTTGTCTTTTCAGATTTACAGCCAAGCAACACCCTTTTATTTTTTTTAAAGATTTTACTTTTTTCCTTTTCCTCCCCAAAGCCCCCCGGTACATAGTTGTATATTCTTCGTTGTGGGTCCTTCTAGTTGTGGCATGTGGGACGCTGCCTCAGCGTGGTTTGATGAGCAGTGTCATGTCCGCACCCAGGATTCGAAGCAATGAAACACTGGGCCGCCTGCAGCGGAGCGCACGAGCTTAACCACTCGGCCACGGGGCCAGCCCCGCAACACTCTTTGTTTAAAAGAAATTCCCCTATTTCTTACAACTACTTGCAAGAGCTAAAAATCCTGGTGGTGGCTTCCCAGATATTTGTAGCTCTGCCATCAATTTAGAAGCTGTTCCATCTTTCAAACCTTTGTTCTGCTCACTCAGCCTAGAACAACCCTCTTCAGCAACAATGTGGGGATGTTGTTGCCTCTGCCTGTTCTGTCATTCCCAGTTTGGCAGAGCAATGTCAGGATGAAGTTATAGACAGAAGTGAATCTCATACTGTGATTTCCAGAAAACGTATAATTTATTTTAACTATATTACGTAGGAGTTTATATTCATTTAATGAGATGCAGAGGCAATTACGCTATCCTCTAAGAGTAAAATCTGTAATTATTCTGTAACAACTGCCTTGAATTATTTCTTTTCTAGATAAACTTTGTAAGTTTTAAAATTGAGACAGTAACTGTATATAAAAAGTAGACAATAGGATATATGTTTTCAGTAAGAAGGTATAAAGAATGGAAATATTTTTGTTTTGTTAAAAAAGAAAAATTTGTCCTCAAGCACTAGAGAAGATAAAAAAAGATACAAGACAAATCCTAAATGTAAAAAGTAAGTGACAAAAGGTTTGTGGAAGTAAAACCTTGAGGAAAGAGCTCTGTATATGGTCTTGCTGGCTTAGATTAAAATAAATTTATTTAAAAATAAATTTTAATATCAAAAGTACAGTGGTACAAAATTATAAAGTTTGGTTTTCCTATTAAAGGACAAAACCTTCTCAGATTATTGGTGTGCTCTTAGCAAGAAATCATAAACAGTTTCTTTACCTTTAATGTAATCTGCCTAGAAAACAAAGATTCTGTGTTTTGTCTTTATCAAGTCTTCAATTACTTAGAAAAGCTAGTCAGAACTATGTAACATCCTGTGTTTACCTTTAAAATCTTGTTGTCACTTTGGTTAAATGGGTAATTAAGTATTGTTTCCTAAAAGTCTGTGATCCTTTTTGATCAAGTTTTAGAACCTTTTCATACTTTTTTTTTTTTGAGGAAGATCAGCCCTGAGCTAACATCTGCTGCTGTCAATCCTCCTCTTTTTGCTGAGGAAGACTGGCCCTGAGCTAACATCCGTGCCCATCTTCCTCCACTTTATATGTGGGACGCCTGCCACAGCATGGTTTGCCAAGTGGTGCCATGTCCGCACCCGGGATCCGAACTGGTGAACCCTGGGCCACCAAAGCAGAACGTGCGTACTTAACCACTGCGCCACTGGGCTGGCCCCCGTTTTGATATTTTTAACAGACTTCCCGCAGGGTTCAAAGCCTGGGTAAAATCTTTCTTTTGACTTAAAAATGAACTTTGGGAGTTTCCAATGGGCCCTGGTATTTCTCAAAGAACTTGCTCTGTCTTGCTATAAAGAGGAAAATATTAAACTAACTACACTTATTTGGTAAGTTAAATTATATATTGTTATGTCTTTATAAATATATGAGTTACAGAAATTATACAAAATTCCTGGAAATCTAATATGTCCTTGTATAAAATGTTGTTGGTCATCAAAATTTAAGTTCACACTGAGTATCAGGAACGCATCCTTAGCTGATTTTCATGCAAAGGCAGCAACAATAACACATGTGAATGAAGTCCATTCTGTTTCTCTTGGGGAAAAAAAAACCAGATTGATCCCTCATTGCCAGACTTTTGCCATCCTGATACCCTTGTAATACGACAACAGTCTGCTCCTGCGTCCAAGAAATTAAGATGAGTGAACAGTGGCTGTACATTAAACAAAAAGTCAGGGCTATGGGAAACCCAAGACAGCTACTTAGTTCTTCCCAGTTCCCTGGAAAACCCCATTTTTTTCTGTTTTTACATTACTTCACCTACCATGTGCATTAAGAAAAACTATTTCTGTCCCCAGAGGCCTCAGAACTCCATGTGGGTCCTTTGAGCACCTACAGCTGGATTTCATTCAAATGCCACTTAGGATGAGTTATTATTATGTTCCTGTTATTGTACATATGTTTTCCAGATGGGTTAAAGCCCTCCCTTGCCACAAAGCTGATAATCTCACAATGGCAGAGAAATTATTAGAAAATGTATTTCCCACTTGGGGTCCACCATCCAGTCTCTGGTGATTGAGGCACTCACATCAGTTGGAAAATTATACGAACCTTAATAAAAACCTTTTAAACTTCTTGGACTTTTAAACTTTTAAACTTCTTTTAACTTCTTGGTTCCTATCATCCTCAATCATCAGGCAAAATTAAGAAAACTAATGGGAAAACTGGATTCAAACAGAAAGAAAGTACATGGGATTACATGAACTGAGGCAAATGCTCTGTTTTGTTTTTCTAGACTAAAAAAAACTTTTCTCTTAAGATAACTATGACTTATAGCAATTTGTAAGCAAAATTGAAGTATTTACTTTTTTCTCCCTACCTGATCACTCCAAAGTTTGGAAACTTTTGATAAGTCAGTATCCTTATTTTCATGGCAATATAGTTGTCTGCATAAATTCACTAAGAACCTGTTCTCCTTATAGCAGGACACAAGTGGAAACACCAATTATATTACCAAGGCTTTGACTGGACTGTCATATTTGAGAAAAACATGCACAAACTCAGATATGACCAAACAGCTTTGAGGAACAAGGATTGACTTTATGGAACAAATAAAGACACTTGGAAATATTGGCCTGGTACTTTGCTTACAGGGTTCACAACAGTCTTACCAGGTGAGTAAAGAAGGTCATTTCTCTGGCAGGTACAAGAACCTGAGGATATTTTGGGAACCTGGAAAAGAGAGGAATTCACCCAAATATACAGGTATTACAGGTGGAGTCTGATGACAAGTCCCTCACTTGGTTTTCCTTGCCTCGAGAGGCTTTTAAAGTTCAATCTGAGATTCCTTATAAAAAGTTCCAGCAAAGCAGATTGAAAAGAGCCCATATGATCAATTGCTATTCTTGCTGTACTTATGTAAATAATTTGGCCAATCTTATTAAAACTAGACTTATTTTAAAAACCAATGAGTCTTAACTTAGCTATCTTTGGTAAAAATGAGAGTGATTATAGAGAAAAACTGTTTCAGTAAAAACTATAATACACATTTGTGGATAATAGATTCTAGTTCTGTTAATTATCTTTGAGTTTTTATTTTCCACCTGTAAACTGAACTGGACCCTGAATTCTTCTGTTTTCCTCAAATATCTGGTACAGATCTCCAACTAATGTTTTCACTTTTTTTCCATCCTTTTCATTTGGAATCATTGAAAACTGAAACCACCCTTTTTTCCTGAGGCCCTACAAGCTAATACTGAACAGCTTGGTATAAACTTAAGAAAGATCACCACAATGGCCTACGTTTAGACAATCTTCATTCCTGCTGCTGTATAAGCCACTCAAAAAAGTTAACCTGAACACCCAATGACACTATCAGAGACATTTAAAACTGTAAAAGATGATTCGACCCTGACATTTAAAAATTTTCTTGACTGGCTGTCCCCTGGGCTCAAGAACTAATTTATAATTTGCTCCAACCATTAACTTTGTTTTTCTTTTTGTTTCATTGATTTCACTTGAGTTTCCAGGTCCTAACCTTGATTGGTTTACAGGCCTCTTCTCCTGGATACCCTAAGGATTGAGGTCCATTACAAAGGGGATTCTAAAATTCAGGCTATTTTGCTAACATGTGTGGTCATCTATGTAATTATAACGTATGGACTTCCAAAGCCATTGATTAGGGTGCTAAAATATTAGGCAAAACATTCCTCACTCCCCTGACCAGGTACCCACAATATTTTAAAATAAAGGCAAAACAATTTCATTCCTCTGACCCTGATCTTTGCCCTTTCACAGCAGGAAGTGGCTAAAAATGTCTTCATCCCCATTCCCCAAGATTGAAAAATGATCACAAGACAGTGGGATTGAAACCAAGAACAAAGGAGTTAAAAACTTCCCTGGATTAGGGTGAAACCATGCCTCATACCCACAAGGCTGACATGGGAAACAAAGTAACCAAAGTTTCTAAGCTTCTTTTGCAGAACAGGAGGACTGCTGAGAAGAGCAGCTTGCTGACAGTTCCCCCTTCGCCTGACTAAACATCGTGCCGCAGTATCTGGATGCCACCCCGTCACCGGCAACCCACAGGATACTGCATCAAACCACCACCTACATTCAGCTGGTGCTGCTCTCTGATGCCTCCCACATGGGACTACACGGAACCCAAGCAGCTACGGGGGCACTTGGGCAATGGAGGACCTAAATACTCCCTGAACTGATCAAAGGTGTTGCCCTGGCAAACCTATGATCAAGAGGGCGAAATAATAAAAGAAAAACATAAGCACACGACCAGAGTCAATGTGATGGTTCCCATGACTACCTCAAGGCTGAACTAAGGGCAGAAATAAAAAGTTATATATTAACCTTGACTGTCACCAGATGGCCAAAGAACAATCCAGTGGTCTTTCCCTGCAGTCAGGACACATAAAAGCCCCGGGGAAAAAGATACACCATTAGCTGGGAAGGACGACCAATCAGAACTGGACTCAGCCTTAGCCTTGCAAACTCTGCACTTTTTGCCTTAAAAAACAGCCACCCAAAGACCGAGGGGGCTCACCTATCAACTTGCGGGTGGAGGTGTATTTCCCCACTTTGCAAACCTTTCACTAAAGCCTCACTTTTCTTTTCTTTTCTTTTTTTTTTTTTTGAGGAAGATCAGCCCTGAGCTAACTGCTGCCAATCCTCCTCTTTTTGCTGAGGAAGACTGGCCCTGAGCTAACATCTTTGCCCATCTTCCTCTAGTTTAGATGTGGGACGCCTACCACAGCATGTTGTGCCAAGCGGTGCCGTGTCCGCACCCGGGATCCAAACTGGTGAACCCCGGGCCGCAGAAGCAGAACGTGCGCACTTAACCGCTGCGCCACCAGGCCGGCCCCAAGCCTCACTTTTCTTTGAAACTTATCTTTGCCTCCTAAAGCTGCTCATTTTGGTTAACAAAAGCATCAAGATTAGCCAGTGCAAGAGAATGTGTGAAGTCAGTGAATTCTATGAGAAGCGAAGCAGTCAAACCTTGTGGAGAGACAGACGGGAATGGAAAAACCAGTAGAACTACACAATGTTTCTGCTCTTGGGACGAGAGACTGGGGAACAAAACACAGTTCCAGCTCGATCAGAGTGTTACGGTCTTGGTCGAGGCTGAATCCTGCACGCACCACCCTCACTCTGCTTCTTCTGCCAGTGTGGCTCCTGTCCCACGCTGGTATAAGGAAAATCCACACGGAAGTGAAGCCAACAGTAATTAAAAGCTGAATGACATGTACTCTAATTAAGTGCACCTCAGGGGAAAGACAGAGGAGGAATGGGACAGGTGAGGTCATAAGGGAAAGAATTCTAGTTATCTATAAAGAGTTAATCAGGGCCCATGAGCTCAGAATTGCCAGCGTTACTTCCTCCACTGATTTGGGTCAAGCCCATGTGGGTAATCACATGGTGGCAGCACTGCTGTTTGGAAGGAAACCCCAGGAAAAACAGCAAAAGCGTGCCCTCTCAGATCTGTGTGTTAGCCTGAAACTGAACAACTGCCGTGTCCTGTCACCAAGGCTGCTCTCCTCTTCCTGCCCGAGAAGGGTGATGGAGGAAGAAGAGATCATCCTTGAGTTTCTTATCAGTCATAGAAGCAAGCCCTGGCCCTTGTACTTCGAGCTTTAAAGAGAAGGCTGATCTCAGGAAGGAAAGAATCCTGAAAGAGTCCCAGCACTTGGATTTCCACTAACTGTGGCTAGTTCAATCTGGCTGCGGGAAGTTATTGCAGTCTTTAGAACTGTTTCCTTCCTTTATGAATTCAGAAGACAAAACAAAGTTGTAACAAATACCTGCTAAAATTCCTCAACAGTGCACGTACAGGAATATCGTGTGAGAGGCAGCTTCCTGGACGAGACCAGAAGGGCAAGGGGCACAGTGCAGACAGACTCCAGCTGGTTTGCTCCTCCATGGAGGGCTCACTCCATGGGTCCTGGGCTGCTGCTGATGGCATCTGACATTCCTAGTCACTTCGCCAGAGCTCCTCCTGGCTGGTGTCAAACCCTTGCTATCTCTGAGCCCCAAGCATGTGGGAAAACACCAACTTCTAAGAGGATGAGTAAGGAGACCAAACTAGGACATTTCCCACTCAGGAGCCCATTAACTGTTCCAATTTCTGCTAGTGACCTCACTGCTGAGGGATACTTTCAATGGGCTAGCTTTGAAAGTCACTAGAAATTCAACAAGTGGCCCGATTAAAATTTAACATACCAAGCACAACAGCATTTCTCTCCTTTAGCAATCACCAATTGCAAAGTGTAGGAAGGGAGCCCATTCACAAGAATGACAAAAAAATATAACGTAGGCAGGAATAAACCTAATGCATAATGTGCCATTTATACTGTTTCTATATGGAGAACAGCATGAAACTGGACTGAAGAGCATAAAAGAACAAACCAATCAGCGAGACGTACCACTTTCCTAGATGATCAAACCGAGTACTGTGAAGAAGCCTATTCTTCTCCAATGAATTTATAAATTCAATACACTCTCAATCAAGAACCAAATGAACAAAAAAGAATAATGAGGGGGATTTACCCTAAGAGATTTTTTAAGCACATCATAAAGCTTTAGGGATTTAAAACAGTTGATATTTGTAGAACTACAGAAACATAGATTAAAAGAGCAAATGAAGTATCCAGAAACCACCTCATTTAGTCAAATCGGCATTTTAAATCCCTAAGGAATGGATGGATTGGTCAATAGAATTGTCAATCCAATGATTATCCATTGTGGGGGTGGAGAGCTAACCCCTCCCCCCTTTATTTACAAAAATAAAAACTAAAACCACTCAGAAGAAAAATCCAGATAGATTAAAGAGCTATATGTAAAAAGAAAAGAACCACGAAAGTAGAAGAAAATATAGGTAAATATGCTTATAAGCTTGATAAGGAAGGTAATCTCAAACAAGACATAAATCACAACAAAGCCAGGAAACACAAAAGTCAGAACACCATAAAGAAAAGAAAAAAAAAGACTGATAAAGTTGAACTCATCCAAATCTAAAATCCTATTAAACAAAGAGCAAATGACAGATTGAAAAGGACACTGGCAAAATTTATAACAGGATTTACATCCTGAATATAAAGAGCTCCAAAAGTTAATTTTTAATAATAGTAACTGAAACATTTATTTACTAATGTTTTTAATAGGTAGATGAAAAAAGAGCCCCAAAGAAAAATGGGCAAAGGACATGATCAAGCAACTGACAGAAGAGGAAATGAAAAGGTCCCCAAAACATAACAAGATGCTCAATCTCAGGTCATCAGGAAAATGAAAACTTAAAAGATGAAAATTTTTGCCCAACAGATTGGTCACAATTAAAAATATTGATAATATCAAGGGTTGGTGAGGGCACTCTGCTGTATACAGGGCAAATGGACGTTTACAGACAAACTGCATATACTTCCTAAGGGCAACTTAGAATTTCTAATATTTAAAATACACATATCTTCAACCCAGCAATTCCACTTCTATATCCTCAAATAATACACGTGTATAAAGAAGCAAGGATGTTCACTGTCAATACCCATTGTTAAGCAAAAACTGGCAATCCTAATTTCCACGGAAAAAAAAGAATGGTTAAATAAACTATACCCATACTATGCAATTCTATGTAACAGTTAATAATGAAGATATGTACATTGATACAAAAAGATCAAGATGTTCTTAAACAAAAATGCAACTTGAAGAACAAAAGGTACAGTATGATGCCATTTATGTTTTTAAAAGATATGCAAAACTGTGTTTTTTTAATATAATATTGCAGTAGGAGGAGTAGATCAGAGGGGACATTGGCTCTATCAGAATATACTGATGTTTTACCTGTATAATTTACCACCAGCTCTTTCCAACCTTAAAGTCTGAACATGGCTGTCAGCGGACAGTCCCTCAACTCCGAAGAGGTGGCGGCCACACAGAGCACCAGTACATCTGTACTTCCCCTCTCTGTTCTTTTTCCTTGAGTAATCTACCTTACAAATCATTTCATGATTAATTTCCCTGAAACAAAAAGCTAATGTTTATTAAGCATTTGCCATTAGGTACACACAGTATTTGGTAATGAAAGGAATGTTTCAGGACAGTTAATCTGACTGTAATATGCAGCAACGTGAAGCAAGGGGGGGAAGGGGGAGGGGAAACCAGTCAAAAGACTGCATAACAGGCCAGGCATTATTCATCCTGTTCAAAGCTGTTTAGGGCTTCCCAATGCCTGTAAAATAAAGGGCAAATTCCTCAGCCTAATATCCAAGACCGTCCATGGTCCAGCTTCACACATTTCTCTGATCTCTTCTAGTACTTCTTCCCATCACAAGCCTCTAGCTCAGTCTGGCTTTACCATGTGTCCACGCCTCTGTTCACAGTTACTTCTTCCATCTTCCTAAATCTTACTTCCTTTAAAAATATAGACTCAAAGTTGTTGTGTAACGGGTAGAGAGGTTCAGTTTTGCAAGATTAAGAGTTCTGGAAATTGGGTGCACAACAACGTGAACATGCTTATCACAGCTGAACTGTACCCTCAAAGCTGGTTAAGATGGTAAATTTTAAGTAATGTGTATTTTACCACAATTTAAAAAAAAAATCAGACACTGATTTACCTTAAAAAAGAGACCCCAATCATACCCTTCCCAAGTCTTCCATGACCAGCCCCCTCCCCTCTGAACTCCTAAAGCTCATATTATCTCTACAACTCACGTGGCTTGTGATCATTCATAATCTTCCATTTTTAATAACTGTTCATTTGTCTTATCTCCCCCTCCCAATTTGGTGACAAGCATCTTATCAGTCCTCACTAAATACCTGCTATTAAATGGCCTCAGAAGCAAAACCAATGTGCAAAGAAAATGATAAAACCATAGTAACTTCTTTAATGTTAAAAATATTTATCTTTCTAAAAGATCACACAAAAGTTGGGAAGAGAAAGGAGGACGTCAACTAGCCTACATCAAAATCTGGGCTGAGGAAGGACAAAGAGCTGCCTAAAGAAACCGGTAGCTGGAGCAAACTGCGGAGATGGAGACGGCCACCGGCCAATGGAACCAACAGCCTGGGTCAGCCACACTCGTGAGCACCCCCGAGGTGCAGCGTCGACAGCCAAGATGCCGGCCCGAATCGTCCCTCCTTTTCAGAGAGAAGCAGGAGCTCACTCCTTAGACATGTTCTTGATGGTCTTGTGCTCCTTCATGGCCTTCTCCCAGTCGCTGCCATTGAACTCCTCAATGACCACACTCCGCACAGTGCCCTCATCCAGGCAGTGTGGGGCGATTCCTAGAGGGAAGTGGCACAGAGAAAGGGGGGTCCCGAGTATGAGTGAGACCAGACACTGTACTGCCTCTCGGACAAACCTACACCTGTAGGCACTGCATACCAGGCTCTTTGAGTGACACACCATGGCTTACACTGTCATCCTCCTCGCCTGCTGTCCTCACCTCAGGGGGGGATCAGACTTCTCGAACCAGCGATGGCAGAGGCTGCACATCATTCAGAACTCAGCTGAGAGTACAAAAGAGTAGACAGACTCAAGCCTAGAGCGATCTCCATGTGACAGCCTGATGAATTCACAGGCCTTTTCCAGGGTTTGGACAGATAATTTCCTAAGCCTTAAATACTTCCCCCATCTGTACAAGATTTTATACTTTCCAAAAGCCTTTCCTGATCCTTGAGGTAGGCAGGAAGGACTCTCCACATGACAGATGAGGAACAAACAGGAGCTGCTAAAGAAATGAGACGTGGAGGGCGAGGGTCATGTCCTGCCCTCCCCCCCACAAGGCACAAGATGGTCAGTCACAGCCGCCCCAACGCAGTGCTGGAGGCTGCATTTATACAGGGACAAGATCCCTCAGGAATACCCTCAACCACTCCTTTCCACTCAGTTCACACTGCAATTGGTGTCATTCTGAGGAACTGTCTAACAGTTTTCTCCCCCCAGATCCAAGTAGAATCTGAAGCAGGGCTTGGGTGTTGTTTGTGTTTTGAAAAAAATCTAATTTTTCTTAAATGGCATTATCAATGCTCCTCACTCTTGCCTCCTTCACCCCCTTAACCACCACTGTTGTTCGAATTCCCTCCCCCACCCCACAGGCCCAGGGCCCCTCCCCTCCTCTCTCTATCCCTCAATGTCAGCCCCAGCAACATACAGCTCTGGCAGCCCCAGCAAATGAGAACCAGATCTGGCTGGTCTCTGAACGACCACGGCCAGTCTTACATTCCGTCATCTGAAAAGAGCTCTGCTGAAGAGCCCGTTCTAAAACACGCAGGTGAAAGGGCCGAGCCACCAGAAGGCAAGCCAGATGCGCCAGTGCCCATCTTTCCAACCAGCATCTTAACCCAGAGCTGCCACAGGGCCTCTCCACATCCCTCCTGAGCTTGTAGCTCATCCCTTCACTTACCGAACCCTCCGGGGTTTGAGCGGGGAGTGTAAAAGCTCTGAACGCCACATCTCTTACAGAAGGTGTGCTGCGCTTTGTGCGTGTTGAACGTGTATGTGGTTATGCTCTCAGCTCCCTGAAGGAAAACAGACAAACAGCTGTTCTTTCTACAGAGATTTTCTTTGGCATTTAAAAAAATAAATCTTTTTTTTTTTTTTTTTTTGAGGAAGATTAGCCCTGAGCTAACTGCTGCCAATCCTCCTTTTTTTGCTGAGGAAGACTAGCCCTGAGCTAACTTCTGTACCCATCTTCCTCCACTTTATATGTGGGATGCCTACCACAGCATGGCGTGCCAAGCGGTGCCATGTCTGCACCCGGGATCCAAACTGGTGAACCCCAGGCCACCGAAGGCAGAATGTGTGCACTTAACCGCTGCGCCACCGGGCCGGCCCCTAAAAAATAAATCCTTCAAAAGTCTCAATGGGGAGAAGCCCTCTTGTACAGCTCTCAGGATTTTGAGGACAAGTCCAATTTCCCACAAGAGATTAGAGGCTTCTCAAGGGCAGGGATCCATCTAAACTGCCCGGAGACACGTCAGTTGGGTGCATGACAGCTCACGGCTTCTCTTAGGTCAAGTCACACAGAACAACTCAGACTCAAGCCTTCCCTGATCCATGGCAAGAGAGCATGCCCCATGGATGTCAGGGAGTGAAAACACCTGCTTCCTGGGGCCTATCAGCCAACCTCTCTGGTCATTTCTCCTGTCTTCTTGCCTAGTCAGAAATCACCAATGATCACCATATTCACAAATCTAATGGTCATTTCTCTTGACCACTGGATTCTTAACTGGTTCTTCTTAACTTGACCTCTCAGTACCAGTCCTTCCATTTTGAAACATCTGTCTCTGAGGATACCACGCTCTCCTGCTGTTTTTCCTCCTTCCCCACTGGCCCTGCCTCTGCTTGCTTCTCTTCCCCTCTGTTCAACTCTCTATAAATGCTGGCGAGCCCTAGGGCTCTGTCCTTGCCCCTCTGCCCTTTTTGGCTACACCATCCACCCAGTAGATTCACCCAGTCTCATGGGTCTAAACAGCATCCACATGCCAACAACTCCCAAACTGATAGTTCCAGCTGATTTCTCTCCACAACTCCAGACCTGTATATCCAACTGCCCACTTCCTATCTCTACATGAATGTTCAAAAGAGATCTTTCAGTGAACTTTTTCAAAAAAGAATTCTTGATTCCAGCACCCCTCCACACCTGCTTGTCCCCCAGAATCTGGCATCTCTATTCAACTAGCTGCTCAGGCCCAACACTGTGGATGTAACTTTCACTCCTCTCTCATTTCCCATCTTCACACCCAATCCTTTAGAGTTCTGTTTGCCCTTCCTCTAAAATAGTAGCTCCCAAAATGTTGTCCCCAGACCAGCAGCATAAGCATCACCTGAGAACGTGTAACACATACAAATTCTCAGGCCCCCGCTGCTGACCTACAGAATCAAGGGAGGGGCCCAGCATTCTGGGTTTTTCTTTTTTTTAGGAAGATTAGCCCTGAGCTAACATCCACTGCCAATCCTCCTCTTTTTGCTGAGGAAGATTGGCCCTAAGCTATCATCTGTGCCCATCTTCCTCTATTTTATATGTGGGACACCTGCCACAGCATGGCTTGCCAAGTGGTGCGTAGGTCTGTGCCTGGGATCTGAACCAGCAAACCCCAGGCTGCCGAAGCAGAGTGTGCAAACTTAACCGCTGTACCACAGGGCTGGCCCCTGGGGTTGTTTTTTGGTTTGTTTGGGGGGTTTTTGGTGAGGGATATTTGCCCTGAGCTAACATCTGTTGCCAATCCTCCTCTTTTTTTGCTTGAGGAAGATCAGCCCTGAGTTAACATCTGTGCCAATCTTCATCCACTCTCTATGTGGGATGCCTCCATAGCACGGCTGATGAGTGGAGGAGGCCCGTACCCAGGATCCCGACCTGCGAAAACAGGCGCCAAAGCGCAACTTTAACCACTGTGCCACAGGGCCGGCCCCCCAGCATTCTGGTTTAGCATGTCCTCCATGTGATTGTGCACACACCTAAGTTTGAAAACCACTTCTCTTAAACGTGTACAATTATCTATTCAAAACATATCTCCTAGTATCTATTTTCTTTCCATCTCCATGACTACCATCCTAATAATCCAAGCTCCCATCATCTCTCACCTGGCCCACCCAACAACCTGTCTCCACACTTACCTCCTTACCATCCATTCTCCACACAGCAGCCAAAAGGAGCTTTTAAAATACTTCTGAAGTGGGTCTTGTCACTATCCTGCTTAAAACCCTCCACGGGCTTCACACTACACAAAGAATAACATCTGTCTCTTTGTCTGGCCCTGCCATCTCTCAAACTCTGTCTTGGGCCACTCTTTCACCTCCACCCCCTGGCCACCTTCCAGCCAGCACAGCCACCATGCAGCTCCTCAGACACACCAAGCGTGTGCCCCTTTGCACAGTGCATGCCCTTTGCCGGGGACACTCTTCCTGACTGCACCCCTCCCCACCTACATCTTCCTCATCTAAACACCAGAGGGACCTTCC
Source organism: Equus quagga (assembly GCF_021613505.1). Classification (NCBI taxonomy): domain Eukaryota; kingdom Metazoa; phylum Chordata; class Mammalia; order Perissodactyla; family Equidae; genus Equus; species Equus quagga. Next base: position 59,081,869 of record NC_060277.1, read on the forward strand.
CTCACCGACCAAAACCAGCTCCCCAGCTGTCTTCTATCATATTGCTCTGTTTAACTCTCTAAATAGCACTATCGAGTTTTTTCTTATTTATTTGTCTCCCTCTCTACAGAATGTAAGCTCCAAGGGCCTTGTCTGTCATGTTAACTGCTGGGTTTCAGTGGAATAGTGCTTAGTACACAGTAGGTGCCCCATAAATATCTGTTGAATGAATGAAGAAGTTTTGCACTTAATTTAAAAAAACAAACAGAAAATTGCTCCCTCAACAGGCTGGGGTAAAAGAGAATGGTACTATAGAGCACCAAGAAAATGCAGTGATAAGCAGGCTCAAAGAGGAAACAAATAAAGGGAAAAAGTAGCATTTCCGAGACCTAAGAGCCCATGGTTGAACCTGATGGTGTCTTCAGGAAACGTCTGTCACAGATGCTCAGAGGCAAAGCTGAACTGGGGCCACAGCCTCCAGCAGACATCCAAGGAGAGCACAGTGGCGCTCTTCCGGCTTACCGGAAAGACAAGGGACAGTATGCTGCTCATCTGTCCCACCTCCCTGACCAGACACCCACACGGAGGATCAAGGGGCAGACAAAGAAAAAGGGACAAATTGGCCCAAAGCGTCTGAGATTAAATCTCACTAACTAGGAAAGACCAGGACTCATGCATTCATTCACTCCATTAGTCTTTCCTCCCAGACACTCACTGAGTGCCTACTCAACGCCAAGCCTATGAGGCCAGGAGCTGGTCAGACGTGACAACAGGTGGTACCTGGAGACCCTCATGATCTGTAAAGGAGACAGACATGGAAACAGATCATGACTCCAAAGCACAGAGAGATCTGTCAGACCACAATGGGGGCAACAGGAACCAAGGATGGAATTAAAGGCCCATCCCACCTCACATTAGCAATAGCGTGGCAAGAGCCTTTTTTTAAAGTTTGCATTCTTTGACCAGAGATTTTATTTCTAAGAGAATTGATCCTGAAGAAACAATTTCTAAACTGTCAAAGGTGTATACACAGGGAGGTTCACCATAGTGTTTGGAATCGGAAAAAAAATGGCATTCAACCTAGAAGTTCAAATATAGACAACTGATTATGACACATTCATATAAGAAAACATGCTGCAAATACAGGAACAACAGTATAAAGCAATAGCATCATTACTAATAACACTAAACTAGGAAATGGTTGGGGGAGGAAGAGACTAGGCGGCTGACAGACAGTGGAGGGAAGACTTTCCAGTAATATGTATATACACACACACACCTTTGTACCTTTCAAATCTTGTGCCAAGCACAGAAAATTTCCCAAAATAACAAAGTTAAAATTTTTAAATCATATATTTTTCATTGGGAAATGATAAAAGTTGGTTATAAAACAGACAAAAAGGTAAAACCCTACTTCGATGAAAACATTTGCAATATGTTTAGATGCATTTATCTATGTAGAAAATAATGCACAAGGATATATATAGTACACCAAAATATAACAGAGGTTACCTTTGGTTGATAGGATTTGGGTGATCTTATTTTTGGATTCTCTATACACGAAAATATTTTCACAGTAATATCAAATATGCATCCAAAATATAAAGGGGAAATATAACAGAACCTTTTAAAAATAAGCATGAAACCTGGGTGAAAACAGAAATTAAAGTCCCCTGAAAGGCCCTAATGTGCTCCTTGCCCCCTCAAATTCTCCAGGAGCGTCCACGGGGGGCTCCTCAACCCTGCTCTCAGCACTAACCTTCAGGAGCTTGAAGCGAGAAGCCGGAACAATGAAGTGTCTATTCTGCTTCTTCTTGCAAATACTGCAGCTACAGAAAGACAGAGCAAGTCCCAAATTGTGAACAACCGTCTGCACCCTGAGTGCCCAAGGGGCCCAACCTGACATGTCCTAAGAGCCGACTGACCCCAGAGGTAAAGCCCCTTTCAGCAGCATCCAGAGAAGGGGAGGCTCAAACAGACGCACTGGCCACCTGGGGCCTCTGCTCTGCATGTGCAGAAGGGCCTGCAGGTCGCACAGCCAGCAGTCACGGCGAGCCACCCCTCAGAAAACTAGGGCCATCAGAGCCACGTGTCTGCTGCCACCCCCCAGTTTATTACAGTGAAGGGAACTGTTTGATTTGAGACACTTAGAAAACAAATACCAGGCACAGCTACGATCTCACGCCTCTGCAATATCCACACCAAAAATGGAGGAGGAAGCTTAGGTTTCCCTCTTTCCTCATCTGTACATCACAAAAGCCTAGCTCCATGGAAAACAGGTCCTCAGAATTACCATCTTTAGAATTAAATCTAAGTCCCTTCTTTTAGTCCACCTTTTAAAAAATTCTAATTCAGTCCAGAATCCTCTAACAAAATATTCCACGGTGCTGCTTCTCCACTCTGTGCTCCACTGTTAGTAGCCTGGTCAGTTCCCCCATTTGAGTATTTATTATTCATATATAATTCAGGTACCACACCACCTAAGGGCAAAAAGGACTGGGTACTGTTGAATAATTAGTTATATTTAATAATTAATACGTTATTAGTCCAGAAGTCAGAGCCTGTCATCCTTGTTCCATCACAATGCCCGGGAAGGTGCCAAAAAGCAGGCCCTCCACAGACAAAGCAGAACCATCTGCCTCATCTAGAACAGAGCCAGAGGGCATGGAGCACGGTGAGCTTCCAGGAGTCCACAGCCCTACTCATTTACCCTCCAGCTCCCTCCAAACGGATTCCTAGGAAGACTCTGCCCAAGGCCTTTCATTCAGGGCCCAGTATGACCCACCTTCAGCTAACCACCTCCTCCATCCACAAGAAGAATTAGTCTGAGGGGTGATTCTGCCAGGCACAAGCCGGAGGACTCTGCTCTGTGTCACCTGGGGCGGTGCTATAGGAGCTAGTGCCCTCTCTCACTCACAAACACACACACACGGCAGACTCAGTTATTTTTAGCCTCCCTCATCTTTGTAAAAATTTTTATTATTGAAAACTTCAAGTACATACAAAAGGAGAAAGAACAAAATAATGAATCCTTATGTACCATCACTTGACTCCGACAAGTATCAGCTCATGGCCAATATTGTTTCATCTATACCCCAACTCCCCAGATGATTTTGAAGCACTGCATTCTAACTCTTTAAAGTTAGAGCTCATTTGGGAAGAGAAAACACTCACTTGCAGTCAAAAATGTGCAAGTCTGCCGAGGCCCAAACTTCAAAGCGGACTGCTCCACAGTGGCAGCCTCCGGTGTGTTTCACCAGGCCCTGGTATTCACTAAACAAAACAAAAAATCAGAAAGATAAAGATCTCTGAATAGTCAGGCAGGACTTTATTGCATAGCTCCCTCTTTCTCCCTCTTGCTGAAAGAAAGAAGCAAGACGGGGACAAAAGTCTTCTCCACATGACAACCACATGCATCTCTGCTTTTGAGGAGGTTACGGTCAATTTTATAAAAGAAAGGATTCACTGCCTTGTCTATGAGCTCTTTTTCCATTTCTTATATTTTGTTAAACTGCAAAAGAAAGCATTCCAAATTTTGGGAAATTGGGGGGGGGGGGTCCTAATCCCACTACTCAAGTATTATTTATATCTTAATACTTACTAAGAATTTTTACGAGCCAGGCACCAGGGAGAAAGCAGTAAACAAGATACACTAGACATGGTTCCTGGCCTTACCAAACTTAAGCAGCCATCAAATAAATTACCCAAATAACATTTAAATGATTGTGATAAAGGAAGTACAGGCTGCTATGAAAAAAGAAGGAAAATAAGACAAGGGGAGCTGACTGAGTCTGGCGGTTCAGAAAAGCCTTCTGAGAAAGTTAACAAAGGTTCTTATAATTTTGCTATATTCACCTCCAGTATACTTCACATACACGAATTTTTACACAGCTATCCATACACATTACATACACTTTTAATCCTTTTAAAGTTTATATATAAGCGATGTCCTTAAGTAAACATTATTAAGATTTGATAAATATCATCAAATTGCTTTCCAAAAGAGGTGAACACTCTCACCAGCAATGAATGAGAAAACCTTTCACTCTACCTTCTCAAGCAACAATTACAGGAAAAACCGCTCGTTGCAGTTTTAATTTGCATTTATTTGGTTATTAAGATTGTATGCTTTTTCATGTTTCTTTACAAGCTGAATCAGTTAATTTAATGTATTTAAAATTTTTTCTGCATACATAAATAATGCTTATTGTAAAAAATTCAAACATTACAATATTTGATAATGTTAAAAATGAAAGTCTCCTATAATCCTAATACCCAGAGGGATCCACAGTTAACTATTTGCTATATGTTCCTCCAGACTTTTTTCCATACAATAATAATTTTAATAAAACGGTGCAGTTATACATTTCTTTGCATATAAGTTAATTTAGTGAGTTTTGGTTTTTTAATAAATGCACATACTCATACCAATCTGATAGGCGAAAAAAAAATTTTTTTTAAAGCAGGTATTGCTTTTATTTTTTTTATTGAGGTAACGTTGGCATATAACATGATATAAATTTCAGGAGTACATCATTATGCTTCCATTTCTGTTAAACTATATCATGTTTACCACCCAAAGACTAATTACCATCTGTCACCATGCATATGTGCCCTTTTACCCCTTTGCCCTCCTCCTCCCCACTTCCCTTCTGGTAACCACCAATTTAATCTATCTATGTGTTTGTTTGTTTGTTGTTTTTATGTTCCACTAATGAGTGAAATCATATGGTATTTGACTTTCTCTGATTTATTTCACTTAGCATAAGACCCTCAAGGTCCATCCATGTTGTCACAAATGGCAAGATTTCATCTTTTTTATGGCTGGGTAGTATTCCGTAGTGTATATATACTACATCTTTATCCATCTGTCCATTGCTGGGCACTTAGGTTGCTTCCAAATCTTGGCTATTGTGAATAGTGCTGCAACGCACATAGGGGTGCACGTATCTTTTCGAATTAGTGTTTTCCTGTCCTTTGGATAAAAGCCATAAGTGGAATATCTCGATCATATGGTAGTTGTATTAATTTTTGGAGGAATCTCCGTACTGTTTTCCATAGTGGCTGCACCAGTTTGCATTCCCACGAGCAGTGTAGGAGTGTTCCCTTTTCTCCACACCCTCTCTAACACTTGTTATTCCTTGTCTTGTTAATTACATATCATTAAGTTGTTTTAAATTAAAATTTACTTAAAATTTGAATTTTATATTTCTGAGAATCTTTATATCCCCTATATTTAGGGGTAGCCGGCTCATCATAAAGCTCCAAAATGTTTAATGGTGACTTAAAAAATCCTGTTCAGCCTATACTCCAAGACGATAAGTCAAACAGTGAAGAACACAGAAAACCAAATATTGGACCTCTGAGAAGACTCATCCTAAGAGAATTTCTTCTGGAACAAGGACAAAGAAATATGTTCAAGAAAAGAAGTAATCCTCACGTTATTATGCAATTATTAGGCTGTTCTTGTTTTTTCTAGGATTTTTAACCGCTCTTTGTAATTCATAAAATAACTGACCCTGAGATATATGATGAGGGTGTTAAAATATCTCCCTGTAGCACCTGTTCTGCAGGGCAGGGATCTAGATACTATATCACATCTGGAGAGAACAAGGCAGCCCCTGCAGAGTTTAACAGCTCGTTTCTAACATCCCGGACCCCCGGAACTCCTTCCCTAGCCATCCGGAGGTTCCAGTCCTGCGGTAACAAGGCTGCGGGGCCGCCAGGCCTCCCTCCCCGGGCGTCGGCGCCGCGGCCCCGGATCCCAGGCGTCCCCGCGCGCTTCTCCGGGACCAGGCCCCCGCCCCGCTCCCGCTCCCGCTCCCCCACAGGGAGCGCCTGGAATAACGGGACCTCGCCTCCCAGTGGGTTCAAAACACTGACGCTTTTCTCAACCCCTCCACCCTCTCTCCAGAACACGTGCGCAAACACCACAAGCGACTCGGATATGAGGAAAGTCGTGGGATTTCTCTTCTGTTCACTGGAAAGGCCCCCGCACCCTTGGCGCGCCGAGACAAAGGACAGCGTCCCAAGCAGTATGGCTGTGCCGGGAAGGCCCCTTTGTGTCCCAGGACGCGGCGCCCCCAGCCTCCTCAGGGCGAAGCCCCCTCTCCAGGCCGGGGCCGCACACCCTCACGGAGCCAAGCCCCGCAGCCGGGAGCACTAGGGCGAGCCCGGGGCCACGGAGGCTCGGCGCGGGCCACGGCGCCGGAACGACGCACAGCCTGGATTGCGCCCCGAACCCGCCAGCCGACAAAGGCTCCGGCGGCCGGGCCGGCGAGCCCGACTCCGCGCCGGGGGCGTCCGCGGGGCGCCGGCTGCTGCGCGCCCGGCCCGGCCACACTCACAAGGTGTCCAACAGCAGCTTGGCGGCGCCCTCGAAGGTGAGCCTCTGCCGCTTCTGGAACGTCTCCCAGCGCTCCCGCTGCTCGCCCAGGTCCGCCGAGGACGCCGGGGTCGCGGGGGGCGGCGGCGGCGGCGGCAGCGGTGCTAGCTCCGGCGGCGGCTCCCCGGGGCTCGCCTCCTGGGCCCGCGGCGACGACTGCCTCGGCCGCCGCTTCGCCGACGACTGCCTCGCCGCCGCCCGGCTCCCACCCCCGGCCTGGCCCGCGGGGCGCCGTGCGCGGCTGGCGGCTGCGGCCGAGGCTATGGCTGCGGGGGCCGCAGAGGCCCCAGGCCGCTTCTGCCCGCGTGGCTTGG